>NC_056744.1:1034050942-1034133442 GCF_019279795.1 Protopterus annectens
TAAACAATAATATTCTGAGGAAACAGCTTCAACAAGGGCAGCAAAGAGCAGGACCACAGTTTCAAGGACCACAGTCAGTGCCAGCAGAAGCAGCATGTAGAGATGAGGAGTTTGAGGGAGAATCACCAGCTGCAGATGGTGCTGACAAATGAAGGTGTGTGCAGTATGCCATAGCCCTGGCTAAGAGGCAAAGGATAGTGCACACAATCACTACCTAGGTTAAAGCCTAAGATCCTGTGCACATACAAACAGGAAAACCGATTACTGTCAGACTCCACAAACTTTACATAACCATGTAATGGGTGTGTTCAGAAAGCATCAGACAGGGGCAGCCCTCAAGGACACAATTTGTAACTGCAGTAATTACAAGATAAGTGCAGAAAATGTAAAGAAAAAAAAAGTTAAATGATTGATTACTCTCATATGGAAATATGTATATGCCCCAAAGCAGAGCATTTGTCTGAGGTGTACAGTTATGTCAGTAGTATCTCCTCTGTAAGATTTTTCCAATATATAGTTATGAATTCGAAACAATAGTGCGCATCAGGCATTTCATTTGACCACCATCTATAAAACATGGAACAGGTCAGTTATACCCACATTTGTACAATTATACCAAGAAGCAAGACTGAAGTACCTAATGCTTCCACTGCTGTAATGACAATACTAATTGAAATACAATGTAGCTCAACAATTATAGAAGCAATCATTTACAAATGAGTACGAATAAGAAATCAACAACTTTTCCTATGCAATAAATATTGATAAATACAGGCTTGTGAATAAGCAAGCGATAGCCTGTATGTATCAGACATATATGCACGGAGGAAAGCAAACCAATAGCACTTCCATAATTTTATCAATGAAGCACAGGCCAGCATTTGCTCATCACTTAAACATGTGTAAACTGGGAACGCAGTATTTATATTTTTTATGGTTATACAATTTATGACATAACATTTATTATATGAACTAGTCATGAACACCACACAAACACCATAGTATCTGTTAGCTGTGTCTACCACAGCCAGCATGAATAAGCACTTCTCAAGTTCAGTAGGAGTCCTTAAACGTGTATCTCGCATGTGCACTTTGCCACTGAGTGCTCAAACCAGCTGCTCGGTTGTGTACTGTGAAAATTGCTTATTGCATGTATTACTTATGTTTACTGCATAGTTAGTGTGCATTCCAGTAAAATCCATGTAAATCACAACCAAAAGGAAGGAACTTTTTAATGACAGAACACATATTTACACTGTAGTCATGTGCTACCTGCACCAATGCACTTGAAACTTGGTATCTCAGCACTTGTTCCCAAATATCAACTATACTACAGAAATAAATACCAAAAATGCTTTGTTACATATCATGTAATACATTTTTATATGAAAATACACATTTAGATTGTCTAATATTTGTACTAATGTGGACAGCAATTATTCACAAATATTAACACACAGATATTATCCCCAAAAATGTGTGTGTCTGTATGTGACAATTTAAGTGTGTAATGTACACAACATATGGGGAAAAGATAGAAAATGTCTTATTTCTGCTACATGCATTCTTGACAGATGTTTGCATATAGTTTGTAAAGCTGCCTCTTAAAGTATACCTGTGCATTAGAAACACACTAGGAAATACTGCATCCACACTTTACGCATCACTCTCATAACAGGATATGTCAACCAGATCATATAATGATTAGGTTCATAGGTGTTTACTAGGCTAATGACCACATGGGCCTTTTAAGCATCATCTATAAAGACAGCTCTGACAAGGCAAATACATACTTTAGTGGTGTTGCAGTCATCCCATACTGTGTTTTGCAAATGGGAACAAACTAATTTCTTGTGTGATAGATTAGCACAGCTATCACATCATGCATGTGCAAGTGTGTGTGCATAGTCAGAGAAACATCACTCTGTATCCTACTATCATCAATCCATTCCCATGCAGAGCTTTAATATCTTGACAGTCGTACATGGCTACCCATCCATTTCATATAGGCCTGCCAACATCTAATGATGATGTCATCCTCTATAAGATTGGCTAGAAGCATTGTAAAAGTCAAACTTGTGCTGTGTCATTTGCGATAAATACTGAGTTCTCTAGCTGGTGTGCTTAGGTAGGGGTTTCAGTCTCACTGCGGTTAACGTGTGTGTGTGTGTGTGTGTGTGTGTGTGTGTGTGTGTGTGTGTGTGTGTGTGTGTGTGTGTGTGTGTGTGTTTACTCAGATGAGCATAACTGTGCTTCCTACAGTCAGCATTACAGTCCCAAGGAGTACTAATATTTTGACAGTTGTACATGCCTAAACACCCATTTCATTCAGGCCTCCCAACATCCAATGATGATTTCATCCACTATAAATCATCCAGCTGAATTATAAAAGTCAGACTTGTGTTGTAGCACTTGCATTAAATGCTGAGTTCTCTAGCTGGTGTACTTAGGTTGGTGTTCTAATATCACTGTGGCCAACTGGGGTGTGTGTGTGTTCACTTGATTGATATTCTAGACAGCATTTTACACCAGCATGTGCGACACTGCTATTACCATCTTCTTCTCACCAGACATTGCTGATGTCATCAGTTGTAAAGTGTTGTTGGATACTATAAAAGACAGACGTGCTGTAGCACTTGCATTAAATAATGTGCTTTGTGAATAGTTAGGTAGGGGTGTTATTCTCGCTGCAGTCAATTGTGTGTGAATTCAACAATGATTATGCTGGCAAGTTTACAACAATATGTGAGCCCACAGCTAAGCAGACACTCCTCTAAACATCATCTAGTAGCATACACTGATGATGTCAACCTGTATAACATGCACTCTGACAGTATTCTAAGCAAAAAACACCAAAAAGGCAAGAAAATCCAATAAGAAACAATCAGGCTCCTTGACAGAAGAACACAAAACTCCTTTAATGTTATTAATATAAAATGTTAAGTGCTTTCACCCAGGAATCTCCTGAGCTTCTTCAGAAGTTGCTCCGGAGATTCTTGGGTGAAAACGCTTAGTATTCAAGGCAAACCTGTGTTGTGGCAGAGCCATTAACTACTGTATTTGCAAGCTACTTTACCTACACATATAGTGGTTCAAATCTGACAGCAGGCAACCTGAGTGTTTATACATATAAATATCACTTTTGAGAAAATTTTCCACAGGGATGTGACTCTACATCTATGTTCTACACTCCACCCAACATGTTCTCCTTAGCACACAATGATGATATCAAACTCCATAAAGTGCAGCGTGACAGTGTTACAGTCAGACATATGTGGTGTTTCTACTGTTACATTGCATGGCATTCATATTATATACCGACATAGGTGTAATGTTCAAATCAGGCCTAGTCTACTACAGCGTGTGTGTGGTTGGTGGCA
Source organism: Protopterus annectens (assembly GCF_019279795.1). Classification (NCBI taxonomy): domain Eukaryota; kingdom Metazoa; phylum Chordata; order Ceratodontiformes; family Protopteridae; genus Protopterus; species Protopterus annectens. Next base: position 1,034,054,323 of record NC_056744.1, read on the forward strand.
CATTATGGTCATGGCATGGTGTTTGAAATCACCCTTCATTTCACTACCATTTAGGGGAACCTTTCATGTAGCCCCATGAATCCACCATCCTTCTTTTTTCTTTGTCCACAAGACATCCTTCCTGTAGAGGGGTGGAGGATATTAAGAAGTTATGCACTCACCATAACATTCCATGTTTGTTGTCCATATTGCCTACATTATTGCTGGTTAGGTTTGGAGCCGATCCTCAGCCGAATCCTACAGCTCGAGAGCTTCCACTGGCTCGAGGCTGACCCCTATCCCATGATCCTCTGGGTTACATCCCCAGATCTTGTTTGCAAATGAAAATAGACAGACTAATCATACAGTGATATACCAAATTAGATTTTATATATATATATATATATATATATATATGTATACACACACACACACACACACACACACACACACACACATGGATCTACTGCAGTAGAGCGAAGTTTTAAATGTTTGAAGCTCATATGGCTGAGACCATAACATCGAACACTTAAGACTTCGAAAACTGAAGTAGAAACAAAAAAAGAAACTAAACCTGTGTAGCGGGGGGGAGCCCCCCTGTACCCCCCACACCTCCAGCTATTTAAATATACCAACTCTGAGATTGCACTACATTGCGGAAAAGGGAAATATTTCCATTCCGCAATGTACAGAGATCTCCATCCAGTCGTTTCGAACTTTTAAAAGTTTAATCATATGGTCTTGGCCATATGAGGTTCCAACTTTTAAAAGTTCGATCTACTGAAGGGGACCCATATATACATATATCAAAGTCTGAGAAAGGAGAAGCATCAGAAACTCCAAACCATAAACCTATATACAAATTTATAAGATTTCCCACCCATTCCTGCAGGAACACAGGATGGGGGAAGGTGGGTGGGACGCAAGTATGTAAGTGAGATGAACAACAAACATGGAATGTTATGATGAGTACATAACTTCTTAATTTTATGTTGTCCTATCTCACCGTAATTCTTGCTGGTTGGGACAGCATCCCTAGCTCCTTTATCCTACGGTGGCTCAGGAAAAAAGACTCCTCAAAACAGTGGAACCAAAGGAAGACGTGTTTTGGGAGGACACCACAACTCTGTAATGCCTAATAAAGGTATGAGGTCTCGCCCATGTAGTTGCTACACAAATGGAATCCATGGGGAGCCTAGGTGGAAAGCAGAGGATGTAGCAACTGCTCTGGTGGAATGGCCTTTTACCTTGTCTGGAAGTTGTCTGTTATTCTTACTATAAGAAAAAGATATGCAATCTGTATGCCATTTTGTCAGGGCTACTTTAGAAACTGGTAATCCTTTCCTTTTGACTGAAAAGGACAAAAACATTTGATCAGACATTCTAAAAGGTTTGGTCCTATGTAAATAGAAGCACAATTGTCTGTGCACATCTAATTGATGTAGTGTATACCTTGTCAAAACAATTTGTAAAGAATACAGGCAATTCAATCGATTGATTTAGATTGTTTTCTGAACTGATCTTGGGCAGGAATGAGGGATACATTCTTAATGACACTCTGTCTTTATGAAAAATTATATAAGGAGGGTGAATTGATAGAGCTTGTAATTCTGACACCTGTCTGGCAGAAAAAGAAGTTATGTCTTATCATAATGTTCCATCTGCATTGTTGATCCTCATTCAGTCATTACGTGTGGGTATCGGTTCCGACCTCGGAACCGAGCCAGCCATCTTCCAAGCTCGCTTCAGCTGCAAACTCTCAAGCTAAAACTCTTACCCAGAATTCCCCTCTCCCTGTTACCTCAGACTGAGTTTGCGAGTCAAAAGAAAATAGAGGCTACCTCTGGTCAAATGACCTAATAGAACTGGATGTTGAGATCCACTAGAAGGGGGAAGGAGGGAGGGTCACAATGACTGAATAAGGATCAACAATACAGATGGAACGGTATGGTAAGACATAACTTCTTTATCTGATATTGTTAATCCTCGTTCATTCCTTACCTGTGGGACAGTGTCCCCAGCTACCTTTATTCCTGGGAGGCTCTCATGGAAGGACATTCCTGAGCATCATAGAACCAAAAGATGCTCTTCCCCTGGAGGCCAAATCTAATTAGTAATGCTTGATGAAGGTATGGGGAGTAGCCCAAGTTGCAGCTGCACAAATGTCATGTAAAGAGGCTCTGGCATGGAAGGCAGCAGAAGTTGTCACCAACCTTATAGAATGAGCCTTTGTAGTAGTAGGTAATGGAATATTATGCTGTCTATAAATGAAGGTCACGCAGTCGTTCAACCATTTAGCCAATGTGACCTTAGCAACAGCACATCCTAATCTAGGTCCAGAATAGGCCAAAAATAACTGGTCTGATTTACAAGAGGCCTTAATCCTGTTCAAGTAGAAGCGAATTTGCCTGTGAATATCTAGGGTATGTAGGCAATACTCTCAGTTGTTTGAATGACTGGGGAAGAAAACTGGCAATTCAATGGTTTGATTAATTGACATTTCAGAGATCACTTTTGGCAGAAAGGAAGGATTAGTTCTCAATGACACTCTATCTCTATGAAAAATCAAATATGGACTCTTGATGCATAAGGCTTGAAGCTCAGAGATGCGTCTGGCAGAAGTAATGGCGACCAAAAACATGGTTTTCCATGACAAATAGTTGAGGTCGCAAGAAGAAGCTGGTTCGAAAGGTGAAATTGTCAAAGCTTGTAGGACTAATGACAGGTCCCATGTTTGAGTAGGTTCTCTAAAAGGGGGTTTTAGATGATTCACGCCTTTTATGAAAGTCTTGCATAATTTGTGTGACATAAGAGAGGAGTCTTGGACACTATCATGGAAATCAGATATTGCAGCCAAATGAACTGTAATGGTAGAGGCAGATGGACCGGATTGAAATAGGGTAGCTAGATACTCCAGTACTATCGACACTGTGCTGAGAAAGGATCTACCTGTTTTTCTTTCAGCCAAAAGGTAAATCTTTTCCACTTGCTGAGATATGTAATTCTGGTGGAAGACTTATGAGATGCAATAAGAATGTCACATACTGGCAAAGAAAGATCATTCTGCCTGGCAGTCAAGGGAATTGGAGGAGCCAAGTTGTGAGCTTCAGGCTGTTCAAGTTGGAGTGAAATGATTCTGCGGATGGGAGATCAACCCCGGGGTTGGATGGATAATCCACGGTTGATCTAGCAGGTGAGGCCAAAGGAAGGGGAACCAAATCTGACGAGGCCAATATGGTGCTATGAGGATTACTTTTCTCTTCAACCGGCGGGCTTTCTTCAGAAAATGGGGAATGAGGGGGAGAGGTGGAAATGCATAAAGCAGACTCGAGGGCCAATCGTGGACTAGAGTGTCCCTGGGTGACTGTCCCAGAGGGGGAAATCAGGGTGAAATAGTTGCTGCATTTTTAGTTGGTTGGGGACCATAGAGGTCACAACAAGGAAGACCCCAGTGGTTGAAAATCTCTTCCGCTATCAAGGGATTCAGGGACCACTCGTGAGGTTGTAGTATGCACCTGCTGAGTCTGTCTGCTATCACGTTGGAACTCCCAGGAATGTTCATTGCTAGAAGAAAACGGTTGGTAGCCATCTCCCAGTGCCATATCCTCATGGCCTCTCGACAGAGTGGGTAAGATTTGGTTCCATCTTGTTTGTTGATGTACCAGACCACCGCCATGTTATCTGATTGTATCACAACAGTCCCAGATGGCAGCAGGGGATGGAATGCTTGCAACGCCAGAAGCACCACCCTCAGCTCTAGAACATTTATATGCAGATGGGCATCCAGTTCGGACCAAGTGCCTTGGACTGTCTGTCCCTGACATAGCCCCCCCCATCCCATCAGGGAGGCGTCCGTGGTCACTGTAGCCTTGGGCTGTTGGGAGGAGAAGGAGCGAGACCATTGTGATGGGTTGTGGGCCATCCACCAATTTAAATTCTGTTTGCACCTTTGAGTTACCCAAATCTTGGCTGAAAGAGGGTACTGAAAGGGATACCATTGGGTGAGCAGTAGCCATTGTAGAAGCCTCATGTGAAGCCTGGCCAGGGGGACAATGGTGTTGAAGGCTGCCATGGAAGCCAACAACTGCAGAACAGAGTGAGCTGTGGAGTTCTCCCTTGAAAGGATTGGGATCAGTTGTTGCTTTATCCTTAGAATTCAGTGCTCTGGAATGGATGCTCTGCAATTCTTTGTATTCAAGATGACCCCTATGAATTCTGTGGACTGAGATGGGGTGAGATTGGATTTTTGCCAGTTTATGGTTATGCCTAGCCTTTCTGCAGAGAGGAGAGAGTATGCCAGGGCTTCTTCCAATAGATGTCTGGTGGGGGCGGAGATGAGCCAGTTGTCTAGGTATGGAAACACCTGGAATCCTTGTAGTCACAAGTCAGCTGTGACGACTGCCATGCACTTTGTGAACACTCTGAGGGCTGTAGAGAGTCCGAAGGGCAGTACTCTGAACTGGTAGTGACTGGCTCCCGCACCGAAGCGAAGGAATCTTCTTGATGGTCTGCCCACTTTTATGTGGTAGTACGCATCTTGAAGATCTATCGATCACACCCAATCGTCTTTTTCCAAAAGTGGAAGGATAGACTGTATTATGACCATCTGGAATTTTTGTACTTTTTACAAACTTGTTCAACACACTGAGATCCAAAATTGGTCTCCAGTCCCCGGTTTTCTTTGGCACCAGAAATAGTCTTGAGTAGAATCCGGATCCTATCTGGTCTGGAGGGACTATTTGGACGACTCTTTTTTCTTAGCAGCTTTGAAATCTCTAATACTGCTTCTTCCCTTTGACTGGGTGGAACATCGGGTACGTTTGTTAGGGGAGCGGGACAAAGGTCGAAGGGAATATGATAACCTCTGGTTATTATCCTTTGTACCCAAGAATCGGTGGTGATGGTTAGCCAGGCAGAAGGGTACAAAGAGAAATGACCCCCAACCACTTCCAGAGGAAAGCAGTTGGACCACTCTTCAGGAGCGCTGGTAGGATTGGCCAGGGAAAGAGTCCCTGGAACCCTGGTTACGCGGACCCCCTCTGCCCCAAAAAGGGCGTCTTCTCTGTGAGTTTCCCTCTCTGCCTCTAGGGGAGAACTCAGCCTTTGTGTCACGGAAAGGACCCTGACACTTTTTGTGCCATATCTTCCCACTCTTCTGGTTTCCGGAGAAAGCCCATTGAGGGGAAGAATAATGGACACCCATGGTAGAAAGGGTCTTACCATCCTGTTCACATCTGACCAGTGAGCTTTTAACCTTGGGTCCAAACAATGAAGAGGCTTCGATGGGAGCATTGAGAAAGGAAGCCTTGAAAGGTTCCTCGAAATTACACAAGCGCATCCAGGCGTGTCGTCTCAAAACAATGCCTGAACTCGCCACTTTAGCTGTTCCTTCTGATGCGTGCAATATCAGGCACATGGAGGAGTTGATATCAATTCAATGGTGGCTAGCTGAGAAGCCACTTTGTCACAGACCTCATCAGACACAGCTCCAGCCAAAGTTTCAGAGAGCCCTGAAATTAAATCTCTTTGAAGCCTGGCAAAGTGTGCCATATAGTTCAGGGACCTGATTGCAAAGGTCGCTGATGCAAAAGTACGCTTCCCTATTCTGTCCAGAGCCCGGGACTCTTTGTTGGGCAGATGGACAGTCTGGCTTTCTTCTTCCGCCAGGTCCTTTTTAGTTGCGGCCACCACCACCAAAGCATCTACAGGAAGACCTTTGGACCAATGGGGATCAGTAGCAGGAGGGGACAAAATTTTATCTGGCCTCCAGGGAATGGCCTCAATGGTGTCAGGAGCCTTCCATGCATGCTACACAATGAGCCAGACCAGTTCATCAGCAGGTGGAGTAACCCAGGAGGTAGGGAGCTGGGCGCAAAAGGCCTGCAGGAACACAGACACTTCAGAGGTTGGGTTCGAGGGCTGCCAGTCACCTCTCTGTTTAAGAATTTCAAGAATATCACGAAAGGATACCTCAGAGGGTGAGCGAGGGGACCCTTCCCCATCATCAAAATCTGTGTCTTCAGTAAGGGACTCCTCTGTGGAGTCCATGTGCTTCCTCTTGCACGAGCTCTTCTGATGAACTTCCTCAGAGGGAGAAGCTGGGGAAGACGGTGCAAAATGGGTCTCCTGTGGGAGTATATCCTGAGGCCCTTGCGCCCGGTGTCTGCTTGGACCGACTTGTGTACATTGTGGTCCAGAGGAGGGCAGGGAGAATGATAGCACAGAATCACCAACCAATGCCAGAGCCTTCTCCATTAGCTGGGAGGCCGGTCCACCTGAAGAGGGTTGAGTGCCCAAGTCAAGGGTCACCTCTCTCCTAAGTGGATCAGCCTGCTGACTCAGAGTCCCTGGATGGCTGTGAAACACCAAATTACGTACACCACAGCTGACATCCTGGGTAATAGCAAAACTCTCCTGCCACAAAGGCAACTGCGGCTCCTTAGTGAGGTCCATAAAGGGAACCGTAGAGGGGGAAGACTGTGCTATATCAAGGAGCTTCAAAGGCAATGAAGGAGGAGAATAAGTAGGGGTCTTTGGTAAAGGGTGATCACCTCCTGAGGAAGGATAGGTCCTGGGGGGGGGTGGGATACCTCTGGCCAAAAGCACTTGATCCACAAGACGCAACACGTCGTGTTCAGAGAGGCTTCTAGTGGATTTCATGGAAACAGCTGAGGGGGAGTCAGGTCTATCCAATGACGGAGCAAGTTCGGTGCCCACCTCGGAGATCTGCACTGAAAACAATGGGGCTGTAAAGGACTGAACTACAGGTGCCTGCACTGAGGAAATCATAGATGTCGATCTCATGGTCTGCACTGACGATAAGGTCGGTACCGAAGTGGTTGTTGGCACTAAAACTGAAACCGAAAAAAATCAGTGCTGATAACTGAATGGTCGGTGCTGAGAGAGTATTCGGTGCCGGGTAAGTTGTCGAGCTGAAAAGGCAATGGGTGTCGAAAAGTCCATTGACATCATAACAGTCTGCATTGACTGGACATTCGGTGCCGGTAAAGAAGTCTGAACCAAGGAGCCCCTCGGTACCGATATGGTAAAGGGCACGCTATTTGGTGCTGAAGTCACAGATGGCGCCAATGGCCTCGGTGCCGAAGGTCTAGGTACCAAAAGTGCTGGAGCCGAAGAAGTCAAATCCGAACTGGAAAGCTTAGCTTTCTGGGGTCTCAGTTCCTGGGGTTCCCCAGCAGGGGACGAAGGAAGAGACTTGGCCTTTATATGTTCATCACTCTTTTTCTTATGGGATCTTGGAGGGGTTGAAGCCTCCGACCCAGAAATAGCCTCTGAAAAAGGAGATTAAAGTAGCCCCTTCAATATTAATTTATTTTTCTCTCTCAATCAAAGTCCTGTTAGAGAAATTCTTACAAATCCCGCATGGCGGGTCAACTGTTAAATGAGGCACACCCAAGCAATAGACACACAGGGAATGTGCATCTGAAGTAGGTAATTTATGGACACAATCTAAACATCTTTTAAATCCTGGGCTACCTTTTTTATCTGCCATGTTAGAAAGAAAGAAAGAAGGAAACCCAGAAAAAATATCAGCAATGGTACAAGAATTACACAAAGGTAAGAAGGAAAGGGGGTTTACCAATGATGGTAAAAAACAAATTACCTTGCGGTAAAGGGGAGGAAAGGAACTGAAAAGATTCAAGAAAGGATAGTCACTAAATGCGATAAGGTAAGAGAAAACTAATAACTTTTCTGTGAGAAAAGGCTGTTTTAGAATTTAGTATGAAGAAAAATATTGTACTTAGCTCAACAGAAGCAGCTTGACATGGCCGAATGGTGACGCAGCAAATTAAATCTGAGGTAACAGGGAGAGGGGAATTCTGGGTAAGAGTTTTAGCTTGAGAGTTTGTAGCTGACACAAGCTTGGAAGATGGCCGGCACGGTTCCGAGGTCGGAACCGATACCCACACGTAAGGAATGAACGAAGATTAACAATATCAAATGTAATGGTTACCAAGAAGAGTGTTTTCCATAACAGGAATTTTAAATCACAAGATGATGTGGGTTCAAATGAAGGCAAAACCAAGGTAGCAAGCACAAAATTAAGATCCCAAGGAGCTGGAGGTTTTCTGATTGGGGGTCTGAGCAAGAAAATACCCTTGAGGAAAGCCTTACATAATCTGTGAGACATAATAGGTATTCCCATCTCCGATATGAAAATTAGAAATTGCTGCTAGCTGGACTCTGATAATAGCAGCTGCTGCACCTTCATGAAAAAGTTTGGAGAGGAACTCTAAAACTGCAGGAATAGGGGCTGTAAAAGGTTTTATATTCTGTTTAACAGCCCAGTAAGAAAATATTTTGCATTTACTAGCATATGTCTTTCTTGTAGATGGTTTGTGTGAAGAAACTAGGATATGTTTCACTGCAGGGGAAAAATTGTAATACCTGGCTAATCGTGGAATTGCAGCAGCCATGCTTTCAACTTGAGGGTCTGGATGGAAGGATGGAATGTTCCTGATGGGTGGGTTAACAGATCGGGAACTGGGTCCAAGATCTATGGTTCTTCCATCAAATGTGTCCAAAGAAAGGGGAACCACACTTGACGAGGCCAGTAAGGATAAGGAATCATTGTGCTTTTCAACGTATTGGCTTTCTGTAATACTTTGGGAATTAGGGGAAATGGAGGCAAGGCATAGAGAAGTCCCAGGGGCCAATCGTGAACTACTGCATCCTCTGGTGACTTCCCCAGAGGGGGAATTAGGGCAAAGTAGCTACTGCATTTGGCATTCATGGACGTGGCAAAGAGGTCGCAGCAAGGCTGGCCCCATTTCTGGAAGACATTTTCCACAATTTCTAACTTTAGGGACCACGTGTGAGGCAACAGAATAGCTCTGCTGAGTCTGTCCGCTATCACGTTGGATTTCCCCAGGATGTGTGTTGCTATCAGAAAACATTGAGAAGTGACTGGCCATTGCCATACTTGTTGTGCCTCTTGACATAGGGGATACGGCTTGGTTCCTCCTTGCTTGTTTATATATCATACCACTGACATATTGTCCATTTGTATTGAAACTGTTCCCGTCGGAAGAGTCCTGAAATACCTGCAACACGTACAGTGCTGCTCTCATCTCTAGAACATTTATGTGCAAATAGCTCTCATGTTCTTGCCATAGGCTTTGGACTGTCATTCCCAGATAATGCCCCCTCCCCCCACCCAATCTGGGAAGCGTCCATTGTTAAAACTGCAGTTGGTTCTGGAAAAACAAAGGGACGGCCTAAATACAACCGTTTTGTCTGTAACCACCAGACCAGATCTTACTTGCATGAGTCCGTAATTATTATCTGGTGTGGAAGCGATAGATCTTACATAGACCACCGGGTAAAAAGAAGACATTGAAGAACTCAGCATGTGTACCCGTGCTACGGGGACTAGAAGAATTGTAGCCATCATTGTACCTAGAACCTGCAACACATCCCTGGCTTGAACCCTTCTTTTCAATATCAATATTTTGACTTGTCGATGAATGGATTGAATTCTGTCAGGAGTAAGTTTTGCCACCATGTTTTTTGAATCTAGACTTGTGCCCAAGAAAGTAACATGTTGAGATGGCGACAAGGCAGATTTTTTTTTAAGTTTACTGTAATGCCTGGCTTGGCGCAGAGCAGCATAGTTTTGTCCCAGATCTGTAGAAGTAGATGCTTGATGAAGGCGGTCAGAAGCCAGTCATCTAGATATGGAAACACACGGAATCCCTGATGTCTCAAGTGAGCCGTGACCACTGCCATGCATTTGGTGAACACCCTGGGGGTGGTAGTGAGACCAAAGGGCAGGGCTCAAAACTGGTAATGACTGGCTCCCAGCCGAAAGCACAGAAACCTCCTGGACCGCTTGTCCATTTTTATGTGGTAATACATGCCCTGGAGAACTATTGAGCAAATCCAATCGTCTTTCTCTATAAAGGGAAATATTGACTGCAGTCTCACCATCTGGAACTTTAATTTCTTGATGGATTTGTTTAGTTTGCTGAGATCCAGAATGGGTCGCCAGTCCCCTGTCTTTTTTGGAACTAAAAGGAACCTTGAGCTAGTTCCGGATCCAATTTGGTCTGTGGGGACTTCTTGGATGCCTCTTTTATTAGCAACATGACTATTTCTTGTGTTGCACAGTTCCTCTGACTGGGTGGAATGTCTGGTAAGGACTTGTTTATGGGAGGGGACATGGAAAAGGGTATGTAATAACCTCTGGATATGATTGTTTGTACCCATTTGTCTTGTGAAATTTCTTGCCAGGTGTTTGGGTACAGTGACAAGTGTCCCCGACTGCCTCCAGAGAAGAGCAGCAGGGCCTCCTTTCAGGAGTGCTGGAAGGGCCTACTAGAGAAAGTATCCCTGTCTACCTGGTTTTACGTAGCCCCTCTGCCACGAGGACCGCGCCTTCCATTATTACCTCCCCCTCTGCCTCTGGGGGAGGTGTCACCACGTGTATCAGAAAAAACTTTTTAGGGCTTGTGGGACCACATCTTCCCACCTTTCTAACCTTTGGGATAAGGACTAGATGGGGCAGAAAAACGGACTCTGACAGCAGACTAGGTTTTTCCTTCCTGCTCACACCTGGTTATGGTCTCTTTCACCTTTGGTACAAAAAGGGCTGAACCATCAAAGGGGGCATTGGTGAAGGAAGACTTGAAGGGTTTAGCAAAGTTGCAAAGATGCATCCAGGAATGTCTTTGCAGAGAAATTGCTGCAGCTGCCGCCCTGCTCACTCTATCGACTGCAAATGAAATCAGTCGCATGGAGGACTGTACAATGGAATTGAGGGTGGAGAGCTGTGAGGTAACTTTGTCAGGAAACCCCGAAGCTACAGGACCCTGAAGGGTCTCTCCTAGCTCCTTGAGGAGATCATTTTGCAGTCTTGTGAAGTGAGTTAGATAGTTCACCAACCATAGGGTAAAGGCCTCTGAAGAGAAGGCATGCTTTCCATATCTGTCCATAGTCCATGAGTCTTTGTTGGGAGGATGAACAGATGAGAAGGTCTCAGATAGCTCCTTCTTAGTGGCCGCCACCACCACCATTGCACCTACAGGAACTTTTTTCAAAAATTCTTTATCAACAGGGACAGTGATGAATTTGTTGGGCCTCCTCGGAACAGGCTCCACTGTATCTGGGGAAGTCCATGCCTTACACAAAATAACTGACAACAGCTGGTCATAAGGGGGAGTCACCCAGGAGGTGGAAGGGCGAGACCCAAAAGCCTCCAGGTATACTGATTCATCCTCTGAAGGTTTGGTGGGTTGCAGTCACCCCTGTGTTTCAGGATTTCAAGGATATCTGTGAAAGAAACATCCTCAGAGGGGGACCGTGGGGACTCTTCTGACTCATCTAAATTTGTATCAGAAGTGACAGACTCAGGGGAGTATATGTGCTTCCTCTTGTACAATCTCTTCCGAGGGACTTCCTCAGAAGGATACTCTGGTGAAGTTTCAGAAGAGACAATGCCACCTGCAGGGGCTTCCTGAGGTGCCGGGTCTCTATGCTTAGGGGGAGAAGGTGGTGATGAGATCAACACTGGCACCTGGGATGCACAAGAAACTGGGCCAGAGAGTGGAGCTGTCTGAGGAGACAGCACTCTCTCCATCAGTTCAAAATCCCCCTCACCCTTCTCCGAAGAGACCATCTGCTCCAAAGAGATGGAAGGAAAGCTACAAGGCAAAATGAATGGCTCTGAAACTGAGGTAGGAGTTGAGCTCAACACAGCCGAGGCACTAAGCGTTAGAGTCAGATTGGACGACTGTCCGTGCCGACTCCCCCCGGTCCTGACTGGTGAGCGTCGACTCCTAGACTCCTCGACATTGGACGAAGCTGAGGAAGTCAGAGCAGATGTCAAAACTGAAGATTTCAAAAGGGATCTTGGTGCCGACGGTTCTGCTACTACTGAATCCAAGCTCTCTGGCTCTAAAGACTCTAGGGTGATCATAGGAGGAATCAATGTAGAAGGCATTGGATGGAATGGCTCTGATTCCTTTGGGTCCAGAGATGACAACATTTTTGTCAGGGCCGGTGTTCGAAGTAATCTCTTCACCACCCACTATTCATCTTCATCAGATAAACTCCTGGAAGAATGGGTGGACAAAGAAGGAGATCCGCCCCTTTCCAAAATAAGCGATCTCAGAGTTGGAGAGATCGGCTCCAGTATAGGAGACCGTCTCCTGCTCGATACCTCTGTCAGCTCCGTGGACACTTTTGGAGCCGAATAAGATGAGTCAGGTGTATCCGAGCCAAGAGCCCTCAGTTCCGAAGCTATAATTTTCTTAGGTGGCTCTAAAACTGGAGCCAATGTAGCAGTTCTCTTGGTCGATTTTGAATAGGCTGAAGAAGGGGAAGACGATTTGGAGCTCTGAGTAGTATCTAAAGCTTCTTGAAAAGGCCCTGTCAACAAACCCTTGCCATCAATTTACTTTTGCGTTCATGGTGCACCTGGCTACTGAAACCAATGACAAATGGTGCAGGGGTCCTGTAAATGGATGGCACTGAGGCAGTACATGCAACTCATGTGACCATCCATAAGTGACATCTTTCGGGTGCATTAATCACACTTTTTGAACCCAGACTGCTTGTGTTCTTTGGGGTCTTTGTCCTTAGACATGGTGCTAAGGAAATGAACACTAATTATCACCAGAAAAAAGGCAGCATAAAAAAAAATCAGGCTAACAGTCCAAACTAGAGAACACACCAACTACCAATACACAGCACAGTAAATCAGAAAGGAAACTTTTTTTTTTAAATTAACGACAAGAATCCTCTAACTTAAACGGGTTCTTGACATCAACAACACAGTGAAAGGAAAGAAACTTTAATATTAGAGACAAGAATCCTCTAACTTAAACGGATTCCTGAAAACAACCACACAAGACAACAAAAGACATAAAACATAAATGGGACGCTGAGAATCCTCTAAGTTAAACGGGTTTCTCTTACAGTGGGAACAGATTACAACACAAAGAAATAGGGGTTTAACTAATGCACAGAAGATGGAAACTAAGAAAATAGAAAAAAGTACAAATAGCAGCAATATTGAAAAAAACAATCCAATACTCAGCCAACAAGCCAGCAGAACACTTCTCAATTGCTTGAGTGGCTAACGAGATCTGGGGATGTAACCTAGAGCATCATGGGATAGGGGACAGCCTTCAGCCAGTGGAAGCTCTCGAGCTTTAGTATTCGGCAGAGTCAGAGTCGAGGATCGGCTCCGAACCCAACCAGTAAGAATTATGGTGAGATAGGACAACATAACATCATTATGTCAAATATGTATACACACATCATGAAGCAGAATTCTTCCGTGAGCCTCTCCAGACCACTACATGTGTGATTGTTAATTCTGTGATATTGTGGTGCACATGTCCCATATGGACAGTTGCAGTATGTAATACAATCCAACAAATATGCATATACTCAAAATAATCTTGCTATCTTCTATAATATAGATATAGGGAGTTTCTTTCATTGGTATAATAACGGATAGGATTTTATGTGATGTTGGCTGTTAGCCTCATAATGTCCTATGACCTTATGAACAGTTAACATGTCAATGTTGCTGTCCTTGACATGTTGTATATTGAGGTGTGGATGTACATATGGCTACAAGAGAGTATTACAATCTGTGATGTGAGCTAATGTACTGATGGTCATTGCTGCCATTTCATTACATGCTCCTTCTATAACAGCTGTAGTAATATGCCTCCTGAGAACTGTTGACATAGTATGCTACACTTATGTATATTGCTGGCATATTAAGACATGTGTTGTGGAGCAGAACAACCTTCTACATAGTTCACATTTAACCATCACAGTGACACTTGCAGTATGGCATGGGTGTGCATGTGTCTACATACCATCATTAAATATTCTGTGACAGACATCAGTATACATTCTTATTGATTACATGATCACATAAGTCTTGTTTCATATACATTTTGTTATGCTGTGATATACACAACAGTGTACAATATGTTTTGATTCAAATGCAACCTTGTGGAATTCATTATTGAGGCGATCAGCATCACCATCACGTGACTATTACCATTTGTGTCAGGAAATGTTCTGCATGAGCCACAAACAACTGATCTGCAATGTTTCCTTATATGACATCAGGCCGCACAAATGCATCTTTCCTATGAACCACATATATAGGCATATGTTGTGCAATTGATGTAAGTAAGTGCAAGTATGTGACATTGGTACAGTTGTATGACTGTGTGAATAGTACCAGTGTGTGGAATGTGATGAATGATCAGGTTGTATTTGGAGGTCTTTTCACAAATCATTTATTCCAATATATGTGAAATGTTAAGGGTAATACACAACTTAGCACAGATCTGTATGTGGATGCCAACAGATATACCTATTCAGAGAAAATAGACAATCCACTAGTTGACAGTTTGTCTTACACGTCAGCCCCACGTCGCCAGTGGCCATCAGCCAAAGTATACATGCAAAAATTACTAATTTTTTATTCTCAGGAGGGCAGCTCATCTGTCTACTCTCTACAGCTAATAACACAAAATCAATGGGCCCTGACAACATCACGGGTTGCCTATAGCTTGACTTTAGTACTTCAACACAGCCTCCAGACAGCCTATGTTTCCATAGAAGGGTGTACAGCAGCATGCATCCTTCCGACTGGAGGGGACCATCACCTGATGCATGGAGTTATAGACCCATCCTGACCCTCCTCATCTGTGAGGTAGGCCAATGAGTCATCATGGACCTTCTCTAAAAGGACACAGGTAAAATCCTGACTGTGTATCAAACACATTTGATTTGTTAAGGCTACATCATGTCTGCTGCATCTGTTCGCAGTTTTCAAGATGGTTGCCAAGGGCATACATGATGACAACACTATCATCCTACGTAACTTGACCTGGCCAAGGCATTTGACACAAATCACAGTTAGATATTACAGAGAAACAGTCTCAAGTGGCCATAAACACCTATGTCACTAAGTGGGTAGGTAACTGGATCTCATACATGACAGATAAATATGTTGCATTGTGTGAAGTCACCTCAATCTAAAGTCCAGTCACCAGGTCCATATTTCAGAGCTCTGTGCTAGGCCTTTCCTGTTCATTATTTTAGTCTCAGATGTCAAAACTGACTTACACATCCTTTCTCCAACCAACTTTGTGGAGGACTGCAAATTGTGAACAATCATTGAATCCAAGTTTGGTATTGGTATAATGCAGACAGTATCAACACACACAAAGGATTGCTGCCACAGCCATGGGGACATGGTAGATGAAGAACATTTGTGGGGGGATTAGTTCCATTATGAAAGCAAATATACAAGATAATTACAGTATAGACAAGCACACCCCTATGAGCAGACCAAGTGGTATGTGACCCGTATACTCAGGTAGATGATATGCAGAATGTCCACCAGCTTGTGCCCTCAGTGGTGACCTCTCCCTTGTATGCAGCACAACTCCTGAGTATGCGTGGTACATCCACATCAAAGGGCATTAGAGTTCCATTGTTCTCAGCTATCATCACACCAGTAATTGAGTACTTTTGCATGTACCTCCCAATACATCTTCCAGGGGTGAGTTACTTAAGTGTACTACTTTTGCCACAGTGAACTCCCACACATCTTATCGGCCATACCTAAGTATTCTTTTTTGGTGTATAAACAGGGGTTGATGGTGCAGAACCCCCTTCAAGGTGTTATACAAGATGCTTGCGTGATACATGTTCCTGTGATGCACACAGTAAATACATAGCTGACTGACAACATTGATGGCATGGGTTACATTCATGAAAGTGTGGATCGTGGCATATAAATGCCATACAAACCTGTCAACTAGCCAGGATTGCTCATAATTTCAAATAAATGTCCCTCTTAACACTTCTGACAGATGTTAATTTTTGAGGAAGGTGTGCTTGATTCCCCTCATAGATTACTGACAAATGATGATAGTTGTACAAGTGTGTTCTTGCAGAACCATCTATAATCACTCACTATCACATATGTCAATGACATGGATTAATGGTGGTATTATGCTGATATTGTCCATGATTGTGCATGCTTCTGTCTACTGTTGTTCATGAGCCTTTTGCTATGTGTCCTGCTTGGTTAAGAACTATGTTGACACTGCAATCATATTCAGGCACCTCATTTTGCACAGCTTCACAGTATGCACCTACCCCCTATTGTATATACCGTCCTTGATAAATGTACTCTCCAGTGTTCTTGTCAGCATGCTACTATCACACAAGGATCCTCTCCCTTGATATGTCACCTTGTGTAACAACATCAGAATATACAATAAACATGTGATGTTTATGACTACACCCACACAAGAGGTATACACAACACAGCACACTATATTATGTAGATATGTGATTAGTGTTCAGGCTGCAACTGTCTTATCTTTGTGGTGTATTTACATTGACATGCTTTTATCTGCTGTACATTACCATGTTTCACCTGTCCTTTTCCTCTGTGATCACTCCTACAATTCATGTGTGTGTCCTTTTCAATATGCACACTTCCCTTGAATAATTATTTATAATGCAGTCTATGTATCCTTGCTGAGCAGTTGCAAAACTTTTATTCAGTATGCCTAAAATATGTTCGCACACAACTCTGCACTGAATACACTTTCATATAATGTGGTGGATCTGTATACATTGCTTTATATTATAGGGTTGCCACCTTTTCAAATGCCCAACGTGGGACATTTTTTGTAGAAATGTGAGATTTTGCAGGACAAAACATACCCGCAGCTAGTGCAAGGAACAGAACTTCACTTTTTTGCCAAAAGAAATATGCAACTATTAAAGAAAACTTAAGAAATATATTTTGTCTTAAAATCTCAGGACAATTTTAGTTTTTTTCGTAGGACACAACTGCCAAAAGTGGGACTGTCCCTCGCAAAGAGGGACAAGTGGTAACCCTATTATATTAAACCCTGGTTGTCATTGTGGCTTTCCATGCAATCCCGCAGACCTACTTTGCCCATTGGTAAACAGGTTTACATGTCTGCAGTTGCTCATGTTGCTTTAAATGGTTACTTGGCCAGCAACATTGTTGCTGGCAAAGAAGTTGTACTTTTATTTGTGTAAGCAAGAAGCACAGCATGCATATGCAATTAGCACTGGTGATCATCCTACTAACATATAAACTCCATGTAAGCTTTGTGGCAAGCCCACACAGAGTTTGTTGAATTCCCAGGGAAGTTTTTTTTTTTTTTTTTTTGCCAGAGCCCTGCTCACTTTATTTACACCCTGCACAAAGTTAAATAAACTATGTGGTGCACCATTTTTAAGGGGAATTTGAGCAATATAGTACCTCTTAATCTGCTAATTTAATAATCTTGCAATAGTTCTGTAAATATTTCTGTAAATATCCAAGGCTACTGGTTCATTCATTCCTGGGGGGGGGGGGGGACTGAAAATTTTATGAGTCATTCATTGTCATATGGTAGAAGTGAGCCCTATCAGTATTGAGAGAACTATCTTTGGCTGGGGAAATCATGGATTTTATTCTTTAAGATCGATTGTTTCACCCAGTATAATTGCTTGCTGACACCCAAGGATTTCATATGTAATGGGTGCCTGTTGAGGATATGTCCCCCATTTTTGAGAGTGATATTACCTCATCTGGCTCTGTCCCCTGTAATACAAGTGCATCTATTGATCCATGGTGCTCACTAGAGATTCTAAGCTGAGAGCACAAAGCAGACATGTCTCCCCACCACTTCCTCAGAAAGAGGTAGGCTGGTGCCACCTTAGTACACTTCTCTCTCAGCTTGGCCATTTCTTCAAGTGCCTGTGCTGCAAATCAAACTCAGGATATCTGTCTTAGTCAGGGTTTTAACCCTTTATGCCATGGAGCTCATATGTAATTAAAAATTCCACATCTAATTTGTTTGAGGTAGCCTCATTGGTAACCATTTGAAATGTCAGGGCCTTCTATTGCAAGTCCAGAAAAATAGAGACTGAATGTCTGAAAAATGGACTTACATAAACCAAGTCCAGGAGATTGCCATTTC
Organism: Protopterus annectens; assembly: GCF_019279795.1. Lineage (NCBI taxonomy): Eukaryota > Metazoa > Chordata > Ceratodontiformes > Protopteridae > Protopterus > Protopterus annectens. The sequence goes on from NC_056744.1 coordinate 1,034,072,316, forward strand.
TCCAAGGTATGATAATCTCGGAGTTGGTATATATAAGTTCAGGGCGTGCAGGAGGAAAAAAGAAGTTTACAGGATAAGAATGGTTTTTTTTTTCAAGATTTGCTCTTCTCCTGGAGTTTCAGTTTTTGATTTTGCATTTGTGAGCACTCTGCATTTCAAGTGCCAGCATTTCAATAAGAGCTGACTTGACCACTACTGAGCAAACTATTCTATTCGGTTTTTCATAAATAATGCCTGCTGTTTTTGCAAAGTGTAATTTTAATATACTTGTACCTTTTCACATGCTATATATGAAATTTGATGCTTTAAATAAAATACTTTAAGATTTATCAGTCTGTTAGTATACACACTCCCAATCATTTCTGAAAGGGAGAAGCATCTGAGTTTAAAAGTCATTCCTGTTTTCACTGAGGTCATACTTCTCAACTGTCCAGATTTTCAGAGAATGTCCAGATTTTTGCCTCATATGTTTGGCTTGTTCCTCATAAAAGTTTTGTTTTCTGGAAAATCAATGGCAAATCCCTGGGGAAGGAATTTAGAAAATAACAACAGGCATTTGACTTTGAGACTTCATACCCTTCAGAAAAATTAATGCTAATGCAAACCTTGTCACTCTATTAACTTTTGAAGCTTGACACTGCAACCCCTATTTCTTGGCCTTTGTCTCTCCATTATTTATGGCTTTGTCCAGATTTTTTGCTCTAAGAGGTTGAGAGGTATGGTAATGATAAAACCTTTTTTGCTTCCTTTTGTAACATACACTGATGCACTTTTATGCAATTCATGTTGCAGTACTGTAGGGACGTGAAAACGATACTTATACATTTAACAATGCAGTTTCATCTCTTCTGCTTACTGCATCTAAGATGGGAGCCAACTGTCAATAGATTGACAACATTTCTAACAAATAAAACTATTTTGCCAAACTTATGATTGTTTTGTATTCTTAACGCACAGCTCTGCACTGTGATCTGTTTAATCTGTTCAAGAACTCATTAGCAGAGGCCAGATTCATATGGAAGTGTTATGCAATAAAACAAGCCTTTGTTAAGAAAAGGAGCAGAAAATGAAAAAAAAAAATGACATGTGGAGACCTTTATCAATTTGCATCTTCCTGATAGTAATTAATTGCACGATTAAAACTTAGAAAAGCAATTTATTGATTTAATTCAGTTAGAATTTATGTTATCAGAAAAACGGGTATGACCATGAGAACGTGTGCAACTGAAACAGGAAATTAAAAATAAATTAGCTGCAGATTAAGTAGATACTTCAAAGCAAACAGATAGATTATTATCACAATTTATGCTAAATATCAATATATTTAGAAGACATAAATATTTCAAAATATAGTGCTGCAGTTATTTTCTGAATTATATTTATCTTTAGATCATACTCTGAAGGAATATGCAACATTATCATCAACCTTGAAGAAATACATAGTAAAGGGATGACCCAGCTATAGCACAGCCTAAATGTAGTTGCACAAAAAATTGTGCAAACCTATCAGTAGGCAAAAACTTACTCCAGAGTGCTACATAAACAAGGGACAGACATTCCTTATACAACTACAGTCATGATAATTGCTGCCAGAAGTAAAATTAAAAACTCAAATTCAATGGGAACAGACAACATACTTGGTGGATTTCTACACCAATTCAAAGAAAACCTAAATGTACTCCTGTCAATTACATTGAAGAAAATATTAGCACGCAGACACATCCCCTTACTTTGATGGCATATTGTAGTGGTGCCGTTTCACAAGTGGGTGGAGGTGCACACCAGACCTGTACAACATTAACTCCATTAACCTGACTGATAATTCCATGTGGAATCTTGGAAATAGTCATAACATAGCTAAGATAACACAGGGGACAAATTTCTGTTGGATATTAAGCAGTATTGGTTTCTTAATGGGTGATTTGTTTTCTTTTGAATCATTTGCTGTTCTTTAAAGAGGTGACAGTAGCAATGGATGAAGGACTGACACTATATGCTACTTATTTTGAATTTGCTAAAATATTCAGTACTGTTACATATAAAGAAATAACTAAAATTAAAAATATTAAATGTCAATCCATACAAAATTCAGTGGATAATCTACTGATTAAGTAACAAGTTACAGTAAGTCTTGGTGGTCCTTACCTGTCTGTCACAATGGAGATTACCAGTGGTAACTACAGCCATTCATTTTGGGCTACTCTTCTCAAATATAAATATGTGAAATGATCTGTGGAGCAGCACATATGAATATAATTGCAAACTGGGTAGTCCATTTACTTCAATAAAAGATGCCGAAGTTGTAGAAAAAATATACATCTGGCAGTAGTAATGACCTCACAAAAAGCAATGTAAATTACGATTACAAAATAAACGGTGATAATAATTAAAATAATATCATTCCTGGTAATCTAGGGATGGTGGCAGACAACAATTCAAACCAGAACCAGTATCTACAAAAGTCAGAAATGCATACTGTGGATCATGTCTAGCCACACAAGGAAGATCATTGCACCACTTTATACTTCACTGATCTGATCTGAACATGTATTTAATATAACACCACATTTTGCATCCCTCAAGAAAGCAACCTAAAATAACTTAAAGAGGTACAATGTGTTATAAGGAAAATAACAGGCTTGCAAAAGCTGAACTATTTATAAGGACTTCAGGAACTGTATTATATTCTATTTTTGATAAGTTACTTACAGTTAACCTCTGTGGTTTATAAGATAATGTCTAATTTATTCTGTTTGAAAGTTTATGCCTGAAGCACACCGCTGGGTGAGTATATACCAGGTCAGGGACCCTAATATTAAAATAAATATTAGAAATAGAAAAAAGAAACAGATACATTACACAATACCTTTCAAATTCTGGAATATATTACATATCTATATATAAATATAAGATATGTATGCATGCATGTGTATGGTTACACTTCAGAATCTCGAATTACTGAAATCTTGAATTTTAGTAATTTGAGACCAAGAAACCTAAAACCAGAATGCTGAAAGTGCATAAGAGCGAATTTGAATATCTCGAATCTGCGCTTATGCATTTCCTGTGCGTCTCGTGTAGTGTTATGGTGCCTGAAATTGCAGGTGAGTGAGTTTGTGTGTGTTTTTGTACGTTGTATGTATGGGTAAGGGTAGGAAGGTGCAAGTGTGAGTGTTGGATTTGTTGGTGTTTGTGTATGTCTGATGTATATTTGTGTGCGAGCGAGTGGAGGATGGCGTGGTGTGAGGTTTTTTTTTTTATGTTATGTGCGACCTCGGAGTTGGTATATATATATAAGTAGGGGGGTTGTGTGGTTTGTGTGCTGAGGGTGGAATGTTGTGTGTGTTATGTGGTGTATGGTGTATGTATGTTTGTGATTGTGTGATTCGGGATTGTGGGTTTCGGTTTTGTGAATGGTTTGACTTTATAGTCTCGGGTTACTGAAATGTGGGATTTCAGTAATTCGAGATTATGAAGTGAAACCATGTGTATACATACATATTCACACACACATTCATTGTGTAATACCTTAAACCTCTTGTAGTGGAGGCTCATGGGATATATGCAAATGACCCCTTCCGAACATCAAGTGTTTGAGCTACATGGCTTCTGAATGTACATGACTTTTTTTTACCTTTTTAAGTCTTTATGGTTACATTCAGGTCAGTAAAGCCAAACCCCCACTAGTTGTGGACATGCATGTGTCAGCATTTCCCTGTGTAAGAAAACACCCATCCTTTAGCTACATCTTGGTGCTGCCATGTTTGTGACACATGTATAAAATGTAGTTTCTTCAAATGATTTCCCCATCAAGTAGTGAATGTTGTCCTGTGCAGTTGTTAAGCTCAAGGTCCTAATTCTCCAGTGTTACCTTTCCGTGAACATGTTTAACATTAAATGATAGCTTGTGAGGTTGCAGTGAGTGTGTGTACTGTGTTTATCAATTTAGGGTGCTTTTCCTTTCTCCATGATTGTGCAGCTCTAGAATTAATCTATTTAAGTATGGCTACGTGGGCTGAGGAGACTACCCCTCTAAAAACTGTTTGCCAATGTTCTGTGATAAGATATTTTTATGCAGTGACATTCTCATTTGATTGTCATTAATGAATTACTGGCTCTTTTTCATAGTTGACCATTCATAGGAGGATTCCTTACAGATTAGGTGTGCAATGCTATGTCAGGAGATGAAGTAAACAGCATACAGTGACTGAAGATGTGCTTTAACCTCCATGAGGTCTGTACTCCAACTAAATTTTGTTGTACTTCTGTGAACCACACAGTGTGTAAGTCACTAACTCATTAGCTTTAAAGTTATCTACCCATGTATGACACCCTCTTTCTAAACTTAGAATAAATGTATTTATAAGATGTATATATGAAGACCATGCATGACATTATCTTGATCACTATGTGCACATCAATGGCTATTTGTATCAAAATGAGAAATTTTTTCTACATAGTTAAAGGCATTTTAATAATGCAACTTTTCATTTCTTAAAATCCTTTTAATTCTGAAATATCCACACATACTTCTGTTTTCTTAAATAACTAACCATAGTTGGAGAATTTAACAGAATTATATACACTGGATATTTAGCTATTTACCCATTCATTCATTTATGCTTCATTAACCTGTTAAGTGAACTGGTCTGAAGACCCTTTTCACCCATGACCTGAGCCATCAGGGCAAGGACAATTACTAAAAAAAGGCAGATTTCAAACAAAAATTACATGAGGTGCAGTACAAACAGCAACAGACAATTACAGCAGTATTACATTATTACAGTGAAATATAAGCTGAAAAAGAACATTTGTAAAGCATTAAGTGTATGTATGCTCTAGCAAAGAATAGCAGAAAATACTTTAGTATAGCTTTACTAAGCAGATAAGCATGACTTACTTAGATGTTGTTTTCTTTCGGCTTTTCCCAGTTAGGGGTTGCCACAGCGGAACTCTGGTCAGTTAATGATTGGCAGTCGATTTTTATAGTGCCAAGGTGCCAGCCCGATGCCCATCTTTCAATGAAGGCATGCCCATTCACGCATGTCTTTCGAACACCACTCGACCAAGGGGAGGACATACAGACTCCACACAGAAGACACTCCAGCCGAGAATCGAACGGGAGAATCTCTTGCTGTGAGATGACAATGCTACCGCTGCACCACCGCGGCTAAGCATGACTTGCTTAGATGCTAAAGTAAAAATAGGCTATGCTCAAATGATATGTAAGTCAAGTTGATAAAGTAATCTGTGACACAAATTGTATCAAAAGAAACACATTATAAAGGTGCAGAAAACACATTAAGAGCTATAGACCCTCTGGACTATGTAGAGAAACAGTAAGAAATTTTGTAAGCTACTTTTAGAAGGCTTAGTGCTTTGTTAACTTGCATTTCAGTACGAGCATGAAAGAAGAGGTTTTGATCCAAGGTGATGCCTAAATAACTATGCAGTGAAATGGTGAGTTGGGCTGGTAGAATCTGGTAGGGTTAGTGATACAAAGTCTGTGAACATTCTTTGGTTGTTGGGCTGTGCCAAACAGCATCATGGTGGTTTTCTGTGCATTTATGGATAACATATCACTATGTAGCCAATTCCAAATAACCTCAAAGTCATATCAACCTGCAGCTCTTTGTTCACGAGAAATGGGATCTTATTAGAACTAAAACAGCACTAATCTACCTCCAAGAATGTAACCCAGGAACTGCAGAATACGTTACTTTTATTGTAAAGCCATAAAAAAATTGTCTGTGTGTTAACCGCTTTCATCTGTGCTTCATTCTTATAAGAAGTAGTTAACATAATATTATAAGTGATATTTAGTACACAATTTAGCTAAGGTAGGCCTCAGGAAAGGTTATTAATTAAGAATAAGAAGAGAAGTGTGATGAGGATAGACCCTCCGGGTACCCCATATGTGATGTACGCAGTTTGCGTGGTTTTGTTTGCTCCCACCATTCTGAATGTTTTGCAGTCTAGCTAGATTTGGAACCATTGCACAACTTTGAAAGAGAAGCCAAAATTGGTGAGTCTGTACAATTAGGTTGACAGGTGATTACTAAGCTAATGACCCCAGGAGGCCTCACAAATTTAAATACCCTACTTTTATTTTAAGGGGTATATGTAGACTTGGACAAGGGTGTTCACGCATTTACAGGCTGCCTTTGTCCAACAGAGACATAAGTGCCAGACTAGGGATAAATTTTGATTCCCCATCCATTGCTCCAAATTACTCTTGAATTGGGTTATGGAAGAATTCTGCTTCACATGGATAAGAAGCATGTTACAAAGAAGGGGTAGTCTCTGAGATACATACCTATCACTCCAACATGCCCTATTTATGTTACAGATGAGGTTTAGACCCCTAGATTAGGTAATTATGATGTTATTTGTTTTGCAGATGTGAAGCAGTTCCATCAGAGCAGGACTAGAAGAAGCTTTGTAGGCCAGGCATAGATCGTCTCTCAGCAGTCTGTAGGAAAGCAGGTGCAGCAATAGAGTGTTCTGTGAATAACATGTTGTTCACACCCTGTGTTCTTTTTGTGAGAAAACTCTGTGGATGCTTCAACTGTTACATATGCCTGGTCAGGTACAAACGAAAGAGGAAGTTGCACTTAATGATTTGTATGATGAGGGCCAATGACATTCATAAGTTGTGCAACACTGAATGATTTCCTTACTACCATAACATACTATTTTATATATATATATATATATATATATATATATAAATATATATATATACACATTTATACACACACACACACACACACACACACACACACACACACACACCATATATTGCACATACCATGTGCAATAACCAAGTGCAATACTAAGGTAGCTCATCTAGTACACTGAAGGACTGTTAAGGGCAATATACAAACTGTGTAATAATTCAGTCTAATCATAGATATGCTGCTATTGTTTCAATTTTACTTTGACAATATTACCTTCATATTGTTCCTTGTCTTCCTTGTCTCCTGTTCTGGGATGGTGTGGGTCACTGCTGTCCTGCTTTATACTTACTAATTGCTACTAATTAAATTTCTACTGTGGTATTTTATAAAATTTTCTCTGTCTATATGTGCAGCTGTTTCCTGCATTGAGAACGAAGCATTGTCATTTTGTTTAGCTACACTGCTGTGTATTTCTGAATGACAATAGTTTTCTTTGACTTGACTTGACATAGACATATGATGGTCAATGGCCAGATTACTGCCTACATGCATTCCTAAATCCCTGACAACTAAGATTATTCGTACAGGTGTATTATCGATGTGGTGGTTCCCATGTGTAACCATCTTCCTACAGGATACAACTATGCATTTCTTGGGCACTGAGTTTTAGATCATGACTCTCGTACCAGTTGTTGGTCTGTATCAGGCCTTCTTAGATGGTATTTGTGTTTATTGGGGGATTCTGTGACTGTGCCTTGCTTGCAATTATCTGCAAATTTGCTCTGCCAGAGACCCTTGATGCCACACTTGACTTCAAAAAAGTAGATGCCAAAAAAGAGTGGCTTCAGCAAATAGCCTTGCGGGACACTTCTAGTGACTGGCTTTTTTTGTGAAGGTAGACTTCCCAGTCCTAACGTCTTGGGTAACTATCTTTGAGGGAGCTGGCTATCCAGAGAGTGTCATGGGAGTTTATACTTAATTTTGTGAGTTAGTCTACAATGGCCAAGTGGGGTATTGTGTTGAATGTTTTGTCCAGGTCACGGTAGGTGGTATGCACCATTTTGCTCTTGTCCATTGATTTGGGGACCTTCTCAAACAAGTCCACCAGGTTGAGTAGGCATGATCTGTCCTTGATGAAACCAAACTGGGTTGGATCCTGTGTCTAAAGGTTTCCTATGTCATTAATTGTCATTTCCATGATAATTCTTTCCATGGAATTGCATATAACATTAGTCAAACCTATGGGTCTGTAATTATCTAGGTCTGTAGATGGCCTATCCTTGTGCAATCCTCCATTCACTTGGCATGAAGCCTCTCTGGAGGCTACTGACTGATTCTAATGGTCCTGTTATGTTCATGTTTTATGCTATTTAGGAGGCATTCTGGGATATTATCAGGCCCATTGATGCAGTGTTCTTGGCCTGGAAAGTAAACTGAAGACCTGTTCATTGGTGATAATTATTGCTGAAGGCATTTCCCGAAGGGTGTCTGGGGGGATGGGGAATTAATCTAACTACCTGGTGTGGGCATAGAACATGCAGCCTTATGATCTTTCAGCACCAAACATAAGGGTGCTACCTACTGAGTTACTGAGGTTGCATGATCTGCTGTTTCAAAAGCTCTCTTAAGGTCTAAAAAGATACTTATAGCCTTACTATAGTCTTACTTGAAGCTGCCCTGAATTTGGTCTGTCAGTGAATGAACAGCTGTTAATGTACAGAGGTTTGGACAGAAGCCATGCCTGTCAGTAAGGATGTCATATTTTATTAATGTATTCAAGTATCTGGTCATAAGCAATTTTCTCAAGAATTTTTATGATGGAACAGAGATTGACAATAAGGTGAAAATCACTACCTGTTGTAGGGGAGAGACATTTGACAGGTGGAATAAAAAGGCATATTTGAAGCTATGTGGAAGGATTTGGGTTTTGAGTAAAAGTTGAAAATATGTACTAATTTCTTGCTAAGGGTAAGGGTGGCTAATTTAAGACTTTCTTTGTTTATTGTGTGGAAGTCAGAGTTATACACAGTATCATAATCAAAGTGGTGGTTTCCAGCGGTAACCATCTTCCCAAAGGATACAACTACACATTTCTTCAGCACTTAAACCATGGGTCTGGCACCAGTTATTGGTCTGTGTCAGGCCTTCATAGTTAATATTTGTTTTTTGGGGGATTCTATGACTGTGCCTAGTTTGCAACTGTCTGCAAACTCGCTCAGCTAGAGGCCCTTGATGTTCGGCTGGACTTCAAAGAAGTTGATGGCAAAAGGAGTTGTTGCAGCACATAAACAAATTACTTTTGAACCTATGATTTGTTTATATGTTTGAAGTAGAAAGGTGGATAGATGAGAATCATATGAAAAGGAAACATTGGATAGTATGAAGGGGGATTGCAGAATGTTGGTTGAATAGGTGGGGAAGGATTGTTGATATTCTATTTAAGTTGCATTATCAGTTCCACAGCCATAATGTTACTGACTTTAGTTTCCAGGATTATATTTCATGCATCAATGTTTTATGGCCTTCCATAATTGTTTTGGTTGACCTATGTAGGTGTTCTGCAGACAACAGGCATGATCAGCTTTTGCAGAGTCAATTTTAATCCTTATGTCATTTTTAATGTCTGATATATTTTATATTTCGGTTCACTTGACGGTCCCTTTTCCATTTCACTCAGGCCTCATCTATATTAGCTATTTAAGACTGAGGGTAGATTTAAGACTGAGCCAGAAGGTGAGACCAAAAGAAGGGAAACCATACCTGGCGAGGCTAAAACGGGGCAATGAGGATCATTTTGCTCCTCAGTCGACAAGCTTTCTGTAGAAACCTCAGAATAAGAGGTACTGGAGGGTAAGCATACAGAAGACCGGGAGGCCAAGTATGTACTAGGGCATCTCTGGGGGACTCCCCCAGCAGGGGGTTCAGAGCAAATAACTCGCTGCACTTCACATTGGAAGGAGATGCGAAGAGATTGCAGCAAGGTTAACCCCATTCATGGAAGATCTGTTCTGCTACTTAAAGATTCAGAGACCACTCGTAAGGCATCAGAATAGTCCGACTTAGCCCGTCCGCTAGGATGTTGGACCATCCCAGAATGGACGTTGCGATGAGAAAGTGACTGGTGGAGATCGCCCATTCCCTCACTCTCATGGCCTCGCAACAAAGGGGGTAAGATCTGGTCCCTCCCTGTTTGTTGATATACCAGACCACTAACATGTTGTCTGACTGAATTGCAATCGTTCTTAGAGGAAGAAAGGCATGAGGGCCCTGCAACGCTAGAAGGACCGCCCTCATCTCTAAGACATTTATGTGCAAGCTAGTCTCTACAGAGGTCCACAGGCCTTGGACTGTCCTGTCTGAACAATGCCGCCCCACTAGAGTTGAGAGGCATCCATGGTCACTGTGGCTTGGGCCGGGGCTGGAACAAAGGGTCGTCCCTCCAAAATGTCCGGAGGGCACATCCACCATATGAGGGATGACCAACAGACTCAACTGAGTTGAACTGGATATGCCAATGGAAATTCCAACAGGGACCATTGTACAGCTAGAGTCCATTGTAGAATTCTTATGTGTAACTGGGCACACAGGAGAAGTGTTATGGTTGCCGCCATTGAGCCTAAGGCCCTCAACACCGATTCCACCATAGGGAGATGAGAATGGTAGATCAGGGAAACATGCATCCTCAGGTTTTGTACTCTTCCGATGTCAGGAAAATTTTGCACTGTAAAGTATCTATCCTTGCGCCAATGTAGTCTATCACCTGTACAGGATCTAGGAGTGATTTGGATGCATTGATTGTGATCCCTAAATGTTAAGCAGAGATCGCCTCTGAGTAGCCGATATGCGACAGAGTATAGCTGGAGTTTTTTAAGGCGGTCAGCATAGGGCATCTGCTTTAGGCCTGTGATTCTTTTAGTGAGGTATTTTTGTGGCCTTTCCAGTTGTTGCAGATGTCTTGAGAGGTACATACCAAATGGGGCGTTGTATTCTATAATGAGTCTAATGAGGGATGAGTACAGTGGGAGGGACAATGACCTCCTTTTTTCTGGATGAAAAGCCCTTAGTGATGAGGTGTGGCACATAGAAGGATTTCCTGACTGTTGTGACGATGTGGTTATCGAAGGTGAGACTACTGTCCACCTGTGTCCCCAAGTCTATCACACTTTTGGTGTTTAGTGTACTGCCACCTATGTGGTAATTCAAAGGTACATGTTTTTTCCCAAAGGGGATAACTATACATTTCTTGGCATTGAGCCTGAGCCCATGGCTCTGGCATGAAGCATCTGTTTCTGTAAGGCCCTTTTGTAGAGTATCCACATCATTTGGGGATTCAGTAATGGCTCCCAGTTTGGAGTCATCTACAAACTTTGTTAGCCAGAGTCCCTTAGTGTTGGCATGTACTTCAGAGAAGTAGATGCTAAACAAGAGCGGTCCCAAGACTGAACCCTGAGGTACTCCACTTGTCACTTGTCTGGAGCTGGATTTGGAGTCGGCTACTTTTACAGTGTGGGTTCTGTCAGTAAGCCAGTTGGCAACCCATTGTGTGACGTAGGGATTAATGCCCAGCTTAGTAAGTTTATCTATGATTCCAGAGTGAGGGATGGTGTCAAAGGCCTTGGCAAGGTCTAGATAGGCTGTGTGGACCACCTTACCCTTGTCCATGGCTCTGGAGACTGATTCGAAGAAGTCAATCAGGTTCAGGAAACATGATCGGCCCTTCACGAACCCAAACTGGGTGGGGTCCAGCGTTTGAAGGTTGCCAATGTCTTTGTTTATAAGTTCCTTGATAATACTCTCCATGGCCTTGCAGATAAGGCTCGTCAGACTGATGGGACGGTAGTCTCCGGGATCCAAGGTGGATCCCCCCTTGTGGAGTGGGATAACTGTAGTTCTGCGCCACTCAGTGGGCACGAAACCTGAGGTGAGGCTATGATTAAACATGACACTTGGGTGAGGTGCCAGGTCATACTGTAGTTCATGTAGTACACAGCCTGGAATGTCATCTGGTCCCAGGGATGCTGTATTCTCAGCTTTGGAGAGTGTGTTTTCTACCTGTGTGGCCGTTATTACTGGAATTTGGCAATCTTCCGGTACAGAGATGGGCTGTTTAGGGGGTGAGAGGGGGGTGAAGTTGGCACTGAATCGATCTGCCAGGATATTGGCAATATCCTTGGGATCAGTATATTTAATGCCATTCTGTTTTAGCTCAGAGCCGATCTGAGCATTGCCATTTAGATTCTTGACATAGTTATAGAATGCCTTGTGGTTGTCTTTGGAATCTTTGGCAATTTTATTTTCTTAACTAGCTTTGGAGGATTTTATGAGGGATCTCAGTTTCTTACTGAGGCTGGTAAGGGAGTTTTTTGCATCCTGGGATTTTCCTCTTTTCTGCAACAGTTTCTTCCTTTTGTTGTAAAGTTTGTTTATGGCAGGGGACCACCAGATTGGCTTCCTTTTTGTGGAGGACAGCATCTTGGTTCTATTTGGGATGGCACGATTCATGCATGAGTGGATGTGCTCATACATCGGAGAAGTTTTTTATGGAGGTTTCCTTACTGGGGGGTGGGGGTGGGATGTGGATGTTAAGGGTGATTAGCTTATGGTCAGACCTGACTAACGAGGGGGTGACCATAGGTGTGGAGCATCGATTTCCCATGTTGGTAATGACCAGGTCTAGGATATTGGAGCCCCTGGTGGGACTATGGATTAGTTGATCCAGGGCATTGGAATTTATGAATTCCAAGAACCGTTGGGCAAAGGTGTTGGTACACGAGTAGTTTTCCCAGTTAATGGAAGGGTAGTTAAAATCACCCAGTATTAGGGTGTTTGGTTCTATCTTAATATTTTCCAGTATGTTTAGAAAGGTGTAGTGAGAATCTTGGGGCATGGTGGGGGATCTGTAGCAAGCTACAATTTGGATTGCAGTCTTACCTAGTGTTAGTTGCACCTGGAAAATTTCTGATGCATTGTGTTGGGCAACTAGCCTGGTGGTGTGAATATCCCTGGTGAATATGGACACTCCTCCACCTTTAGTGTTTTGGTCCTGGTTTGGTGGCTGAAAAGTGTGGTAAGAGTTGTAGCCTGGTATTGCAGGGGTACTCTCTGGAGCCTTGAACCAGGTCTCAGTTACTGCACAGATATCGATGTTCTCCATTTTTAGGAGTGCCTCGAGAGAGTGCATTTTGAGGTTTAGACTTCTAGCATTGAGTAGCATTACCTTCAGATTTTGCATGCTTGTACCTGTTACGGTGGTGGTTTTGTCCTTTGAACTTTGCCTAAAAAAGGCACTACAGGGGTGGCAACAGCCTTAGCCAGAAACCTGAATCCCAGGGGGCGACAGGTGCAGACCATCTCTGGCAAAGCATCGTGGTCTGTTGATCATGTAATCCCAGGCAGACAGATACTGGATCCCCTTTGAATGACACCAGAAGCTTAGCCAATTGTTGAAGTCAATCATTTTGTCCTTATATTGTGGTATCATTCTGGGCAAAGGCAGGATGCTACTCAGGGCTAGGGTCATACCTGCCTTGGCCACATGATCCGAGAGCTTTTCCCATGTCTCTTTTCATGTAGTCCAGGGAGGTACATCTCAAGTCATTCACTCCAACATGGACAATGACAGAGTCATATTTGTACTTGTTGTGGAATGACTTGAGTGCATGCGTTATGTGGCGGATCCTGGCACCCGACAGGCAGCTGACTGTAATTTTCTCCTTGTTCAACATGGTGAGTGGGACATCAGTGTGCCGGACTATAGAGTCACCTATGACTAAAGTGTTAGGTACATTGTCTTGCCTTAGGGGCTGTTGCTGGGTCGCACACTGGTGTTGTGAGGTATGTGACACTTTGGTTGTGATCGGTGTTTGTTTGCGTTTCAGCTTCAGAGGTCCTTATTGCTTGGGCAGGTTACAGTTAAGGGCCTCCGCATATGTGGATTTAGTGTTGCTATATGTGGGTGTTGGTGGTGTGGGTTTAGAAGGGCTATGTGTTGCTTGAGGTGTAGTGTGAGTGTTAACCTTCTCCTCAACTGTCCAGCACAATCTTGGGTGGAGAGAGCTTTGCTTCCAGTTTGGCTATGTACTAATGGGGCGGTAGTTCCCGGGGTCCGTGGTGGCTCCCCCTTTGTGGAGTGGGATAATCGTCGCTGTGCACCATTCAGTGGGCACAAAGCCTGAGGTGAGGCTATGACTGAACATGGTACTTAGGTGGGGTGCCAGTTCATTCTGTAGTTCATGTAGAACGCAGCCTGGGATGTTGTCAGGTCCAGTGGATGCTGTGTTCTTCGCTTTGGAGAGTGTGGTTTTTACCTGTGCAGCCGTGATTACAGGAACTTTGCATTCTTCCAGTACAGAGATGGGTCTTTTAGGGGGTGGGGGGTAAGGTTAGCACTGAACCTATCTGCCAGGATGTTGGCAATATCCGTTGGTTCTGTATATTTAGTGTCATTGTGCTGAGTGTTGCCATTGAGATGCTTGACATAGCTATAGAATGCTTTGTGGTTGTCTTTAGAATCAAGTGGCGATTTTGTTTTCGTAACGAGCTTTGGAGGATTTTATGAGGGATCTCAGCTTCTTACTGAGGCTGACCAGGGAGTTCCTCCAATCATGGGATTTTACCCTTTTTTTGCAACAGTTTCTTTCTTCTGTTGTAGAGTTTGTTTATGGCAGGGGACCAACAAACTGGCTTCATTTTTGTGGAAAATAGCATCTTGGTTCTGTTAGAGATAGCACGATCCATGCACTTGTGTAAGTTCTTATAAAGTGCATTTGTGTAGGATTCAGCAGTCGTACCTCTATTGTCTGTCTGCATGGGTGTCACGAAGTTTGCCACTTCTGTCTTAAGAAGCATGAAGTTGACTTTGGAGAATTTTTTTACAGTAGTTTCCCTAGTTGGGGGGGTAGGGTGGGATGTGGATGTCTAGGGTGATTAGCTTGTGGTCAGATCTGACCAATGAGGAATTGATCTTTGGTGTGGAACACCGGTCACCCGTGTTGGTAATGACCAGGTCTAGGATATTGCTGCCCCAGTGGGGGTGTGGATAAGTTGATCCAAGGTGTTGGAATTTATGAATTCCAGAAAATGTTGAGCAAAAGAGTTGGAACATGAGTAGTTTTCCCAGTTAATGGTGGGGTAGTTGAAATCGCCCGTTATTAGGGTGTTGGGTTGTATCCTAATATTTTCCAGTGTATCAAAAAATGAGGAGTGGGAATCCTGGGGCATGGTGGGGGATATGTAGCAAGCTTCAATTTGGATTGCGGACTTGCCAATAGTTAGTTGCACTTGGATAATCTCGGATGCATTATGCTGAGCAACGAGCCTGGAGGTGTGGATATCCTTAATGAATATGGACACACCTCTGCCTTTAGTGTTTCGGTCCAGGTTAGGTGGCTGAAAGGTGTGGTATGAATTATAGCCTGGTAATGCAGGGGTGCTCTCTGGAGCCTTGAACCAGGTATCTGACACTGCAAAGATGTTGATGTTCCCCATTTTAAGGAGTGCCTCGAGTGAGTGCATTTTGAGGTTTAGACTTCTAGCATTGAGTAGCAATACCCTCAGATTTTGCTTGCTTGTACCTGTTATTTAGCTGAATTTGTCATTTGTACCTTGCCAAAAAAGGCACTATAGAGGTGGCAAGAGCCTTAGCCAGTATCCAGAATCACAAGGGCGACATGTGCAGGCCATCTCTGGCAAAGCATCATGGTCTGTCGATCATGTCATCCCAGGCAGACAGATACTAGATCCCCTTAGAATGACACCAGAAGCTTAACCAATTGTTGAAGTCAATCATTTTGTCCTTGTACTGTGGTATCATTCTGGGTGATGGCAGGATGCTGCTCAGGGCTAGGGTCATACCTGCCTAGGCTACAAGATTAGAGAGCTCCTCCATGTCTCTTTTCATGTAGTCCAGGTAGGTATGTCTGAGGTCATTCACGCCAACATGGACAATGACATAGTCATATATGTAATTGTTGTGGAGTGACCTGAGTGCGTGTGTTATGTGGCAGATCCTGGCACCTGACAAGCAGCTGACAGTAATGTTCTCCTTGTTTAGCCTGGTGAGTGGAACATCAGTGTGCCTGACTATGGAGTCACCTATGACTAGAGTATTGGGTATGTTGTTATGCCTTATGGGCTGTGGTTGAGTGGCACACTGAGTTTGTGGGTTATGTGCCACTTGGGTTGTGTTGGGGGGGGGTGGAGGATGCTTGTACTTCTGCTTTGGAGGGCTCTGTTGCTCGGGCAGGTTTTTATTGAAAGCCTCTGTGAATGTAGCTGTGCGTTTTGTGCTTCTATGTGTGTGTTTTGGTGGTGTAGGTTTTGAGGGACTATGTGATGAGTGTGGTGTGGTGTGGTGCAAGTGTTTACCTTCTCCTCTTGACTGTCTAGTCCAGTCTTGAGTGAAGAGAGCTTTGCTTCCAGTTTGGCTATGTAAGTCCATCTCTCACAGGTTGCAGTGTTCGGTGGTAGGAGGAGAGGGTTGTCTGTGTACATGAGGCAATTGCTGCATTGCCCCAAGATGCCCAGATTCATCAGGTAGACAAGAGAAAACATTGGGAGCTGGCCCTTAGACATGCCTGGATAGGTGCTATTTAATAAGTACTAAAAACTGTTTTCCTCTAGATAAGTGAGGAAAGTTGAGTGCTGTAGTAATTAGTAGCTTATTTAGTGCTTACAATGAGTTCTGAACAAGTGCTGAGCTCAAAGAAACAGGTTTGAGTGCTAAAACTAAAAACTGACTAGTTCTAAAGGAAAATATGAAGAGCACACTTTATGGAGCTGGGAATCGTTTAACCCTAACTAAGCAGTGATGCATAAAAAGTGTGTGTATGTATATATATATATATATATATATATATATATATATATATATATATATATATATATATATATATATAAAACAGTAGCAAATGAGCAAACTGATTTAAACAAATTAACCAATAAAAGCTAAAAACTGAGCCCTGTTCCAGCAGTCTTCAATCACACAAGTTGTAACTGCACACTCCTGGCCACTAGGGTGCAGGGGAACCCTCTCCAAAAAAAGATGGCCTAGATTAGTGCTCATGTTATACAAACAAAGCTAGATTCAGCAGGTCTGAATCTAGTCTATGCAACAGCAAACAAGGTGTACCAATTTCAGAAAGAAACAGTTCAAATAAGGAGGCACAATTAGCCTTTAACCAGAAACTCCCAGCTCAGAAGGGCAGAATCTACACTCTCCTCCCACAAGAGTGCAGACTACACCTTCTTAATGTAAAATAACTGTCCCAAAGCCCAAGTGCTTAAACCAGAACTAATACACTTTAGAATAACAGAGTAGAGCCATCATAAGGGGCATTGGCAAAGGACGCCTTGAAAGGTTCCAAAAATTGACATAATCTGAGCCAGGCGTTGCACTTAACAGACACGCTGGACCCAGCCGCCCTAGCCACTCCTTCAGTAGCATGTGAAAGGAGTGTGAAAGGAGTCGCAGGGACGTGTTGTAGACTGCTTTCAAAGTGGCTATCCTCGCAGAGAACGAGACCCTGAAATCCTGCGACATGGACTTAGGGTGAGACTCCCCCAGCTCCTTTACTAGGTTGCATTGGGGTTTGGTGACATGGGTGAGGTAATTCAACACCCTAATAGAAAAGGTAGCTGAAGCATACACCCGCTTCCCTAGGCGGTCCATCATCCGCGACTCTCAGTCAGGAGGATGAACCGAGGAACTCTCCTGGGCAAGTTCCTTCTTTGTGGCTGCTGCTACCACCATGGCTTCTACAGGGGAGCCCTTGTTCCATGCTGGCCTATCCAAGGGAGGACTCAAAATCTTGTCAGGCCTTTTTGGAATTGGTTTCATGGTGTCTGGCTACGTCCATGCCCATGAGGTGACTAGATCCACCAAAGGATCCATGGGAAGGGGACACCCAGGAAGTAGATGTGCCCATGCCGAAAGCCTCCAGGAACACAGACTCATCAGAAGAAGGTTTGGGGGCAGACCAACCTCCCCGTTGGCGAATGATTTCCATGATGTCTCCAAAGGAGACATCCTCGGGAGGTGACCTAGGGGAACCTTCTCCATCATCCAAGTCCGTATATCGGTGAGGGACTTGGGGGAGTCCAAGTGCCTCCTCTTGCACGTATGCTTGTGAGGCACCTCTCCGGTGGGGCTCTCTGAGAGGGGACTCGCAAGCCACTTGCTCCTCAGGGGGAACCTCTGGAACGTCTGGGGCTCCTTGAGCATGGGCTGTCCCTCTGGAAAAATGATGGGGATCGTAAAAAGAGCCGAAAGGATCTGGGTGGAGTCCGAGCGGACAGTCAGTGGTCTTGATCCAGCAGAGAGAACCCTTTCTACCACATCAAACGCTGAGGGAGAGCGAACCTCCTGAGAAACCAATAAGGAGGCCGGTTTCCCTGGGTCCGACTAGAGAATCAGAGCTGGGCCCGAAGTTGACGGAGCTCCGAGGGAGGGAACTTGGCCCGACAAAGGCAGAGCTGATGAAAAAAGTTCTACTCCCTCGGATCTGACACCCAAGCTCCAAGAGCGGCTCGGATCTGAGCTGGTTGGATTCGACATGCTCCAGTCCAGGCAGCTGTCGGCATCGAGGAAGCAGGTACCATCGGCGCCAACCCCCTGACTAAAGCCATCCTCAGATCCGAATATTCTAAACCCGATGGACGGATCGGAGAAGGAGATATCAGTTGGAAAAAAGGAAGTGAGCTCCCCTCTCCTGAGGGAGAGGAGGGCTGGCAAGACCTCCATCTGAATCGGAGTACGAATGAACCTCCTCATCATTTTATCCGTGTCGACTCCGGATAAAGACCAGGTGGACCTCGATGAGGTCACGGACTCCGACCTTGCGGGTCGGGGCACCAAGGCCCTTAGAAGCTGAGCATGTCTCCTACGGCTCCAGGGAAAACCTCAGAGATTGGAGCCAAGGGGTGTCACAGATTCTAAGAGTCTTTAACAGTGAAGGAAGGTCTGGAGACCTCTTATGTTTTTCCCTCGACTTCGACTCTCTCTGCTTCTCTCTGACCCTTTTTCGCTCCGCTTCCGCAAGCTTTTACACAGGAGGTTGAGTCCCAGCCTAGGAGGGAGGAGAAGCCAGGGAAAGAGAGGAAGGAGAGGTGGCCACAACAGCTGCTGTGACTGAAGCCGAAGATGAGGCAACTGTCTCAGAAGGGGGAAGAAGGCCTTTCAGGGCCAACTTGGCCTTCCTATCTTTGATGGCGCGCGGGTTAAACCCCGCACAAATAGTGCAGTCTGCGCTAAGATGGGCAACGCCCAAGCACATAACACAAAGAGTGTGGCCATCTGCAGGGGATAACTTATGTTACTAAATATTGGCTTATCAGCTATGGTATTAGTGGGGAGAATAACTGAAAAAAACATATTATTTCTTTCTCACTGCAAGCACCCACTCACCACACTCACACACAGAGCACACTGAGGGGGGAGGGGAAGCAAAAAACACACACAACTACTCTAAACTAAGCTAACAACTCTAAAACTAGAAAACTTGATGCACCAAGCGAGGGGATGAGAAAGGGGAACCTACACTATCACTATCTAAAGTTTAGAGAGAAAAAAGAGATTTTTACACCTACTTACAACCTGGAGCTCTGGAGATCACAATGTTTCAGCTAGCCATGGCAAACGAGATCTGGGGTTGGAAGGTAGTGGAGGTGTATTATGGGTAAGGGGAGGAGCTTGGAGCTTGGAGCAGATGCTAGTAAAGTTGCCGGCTCGGCTCTGATACAGATCCGGTATCCCACAGGTTGAAGACCAAACGAAGTAAACTACTTCAGATGTATTATTTGACTAGCTTTGAACAGTAAACATTCGAGGCAATTTATGTCTTTCTTATTTCTTCTTTGAGAAACTAAATTTATGTCCTTACTGATAGTTTTTGTTTATACCAACCTTTGACTGTAACTTCTTGAGAAGATCATGTTTTAAGTTAGACTTACTGCACTTAATCAAATTCTTCCAGTTTTATTTCTGTCATTCATAACTGCAGAATTACATAAATGATCACAGATTCTTCCTTCACAAATGTTCTTACTTCTCTGGTAAACGTGAAAATTCAACACAGTTACTGTGCATAGTTCCTTGACTGGTTTGTATTTCAGTTTCAGATAATATTTTGTAGACTGAGTAATGTCTTCCTCATCTCAGAGTTACTAGTACAAAAATTATATGGACATTTCCAAGGGTTTGTATTCTTTTTCTGGCTGAAAGTTTTTACCATAGACTTATTAACAGAATTTGTAATATTGATGTATTATCTAATGGTAACAATTGCCTTTCTTTCTGAATGTATATCTTGTGTGCTTCCATAAATGTTCTCGACCTACTGACAACTTATCTATTGTTTTGTGAGATCCCAGTAACTATACCATTCTGAGCTGGAATTTGCAACCCAGCTTGCCTACTCATGCTATAAAAGTCTAAAACTACAACATCTGCAGCTAGTTTCTTAAGAATGTCAATACTTATAGTTCCATTCCCGTGCTACAGTTTGCTTTGATGACTTTCCTTAAGGTGTAGCTATCTCAAACATACTAGGTTCAAATTTTGAAAGGCACGTCATGATTTCTAGAAACAACAACAATGAAGCCACTCACAGGTAAAATGTTTATTATCCTGGTACCAAGGTCTCTCGCCTTCAAGGGATGATCAGTTCAAGTTGCCAGCACATTAAATAGTCACGAAATAAATTGATTTCAATTACTTAATTAACTTTTGAAAATTCCCACACACATTGGATATCCCAGTTGCTAGTGACTTTCATTAGGAACATTCTGGTGAAGGGGAGTCTTTATTTCTAAGTGTTTTAGCACAGCCTGTGGTGGGGGAGAGAGAGGATTTTGCTAGAAAATTAAACTAACTTGAAACTGCATTTATATTTAATTATGGAACTCTTTCCCCCAGGGTTCTTAATCAGGAGGCATTGCTGAATTGTTAATGTCAATATGTGCAATTTTATGTGTTGGGTTTTGGTGGGATTTTTGTATTTTTTGGTCAATGCATTGTCACTTTAAATGTGTGTATGAGTTTTCAAAAGTTAATTAAGTAATTGAAATCAATTTATTTTGTGACTATTTAATGTGTTGTCAACTTGAATTATTCATCCCTTGAAGGCAAGAGGATGAGATACCAGGATAATAAATGTTTTTACCTGTACACGGCTTCGTTTTTGTTGTCTTGTAGTATTTGGCAGTGTTGTATTTTGATTTCTAGAAACCTCTGTAATTCCAGGTTATCTTTTGGTGTTGTCATTTATGTAACCACTGATATATTTTCTGGATCATTCAGACCTCCTGATGCTAGAAAATGACCCATTACATTATAGACTTGCCAATCTCATTTTACATGTGATCTTAGCTTGGAATTATGCTATCTTCATCTGTTCAATAGCTGTATCAGTCTATTGTTATGTTCTACTTTTGTTTGACCATACACTAATATAACATTAGTGATGGACACCTATGAACCTACGTTTACAATACTTTCCAGCCCTTCATTTACTCGGGCAGCTGTTGTTTGGAACATTTCTGGTACTCATAAATACACACATTGATGGCTTATCATCTAGCCTTATTTGCTAAAAGCTCTGGTTTGCATCTAGTACTGAAAAAAATGTTGACAGGACATCTTCAAAGGCTCAGTTCTACTGCTGAGAATTGCTGTTATTTTCTCTGGAGTAGATATCATTGGCATAGCATTAGCATTTGTTCATATACACTGTAGATGGTGCTGTTGCCTATTTTAATACGATATTTATGTAACTGCAAAACAGCATGGCCAAACTTAGGCTTAAAAGAGAGCAAAACAACCCTGCTCCTTGGCTCACTCCTACTGCTAGGAAATTAATAACGAACAGAAATAAAGCCTGGAAGACATGGCTTAATAATAAAACAGAAAACAATTTTCAACAATATAAATACTTACAAAATAAATCCAAATGCCAGATAAAACCTGACAAGAAACTTTGTTATTCCCATTTGCAGAATAAATACCACAAAATTCTAGAAAATTCTGGACTACCATATCTAAAATGCTATACCCAGGCTCAAGTGACCAACCAAACCTCAACCCTCACTGCACCCTAGAAGAAATAGCTAATGCTTTCAATGATCACTTTATTTCTAGGGTAGCTGAACTACTTTGCAAAGAAACTTAAAACACATTGACTCTCTCCAATAATCTGATCACATTCCACTCTACCTCAACTCCCTGTTCCAGTAATACTCCCTCTTTCTCCTTTCAACCAGCATCTATTATAACAATCAAGAAATACCTCATCTTTCAAGATAGCTGCACAGATAACCATAGCTTGACTTTAGCTCTCCCAATGTGAAAACAGCAACTGAGAAACTGCAGCCAGAGATATTATCAAGTTGGGTAAAAGTCAGTTACTGGCTACTAAGTATACTGCCTGGATCCCTGTAAAGAAGAAACTAAGACAACCTGAAAGAAAACCAACTAGAAAAGGTGAAGAGAAAACACTGACTGGGAAGAATCTCTCAGCTGATCATTAAAAAGCAGTTCAAACTCCAGCTTTGGTGCGTGGATTGTATTTGCCACCTAGATGCTGACATTAAGGTTGACAGTGTCAATAAATGCTTTATTTCAATTTTTATATAGGAAACCAATGTATTCTAATTATCTTATGCATTATGACACTTGTCACTTCCCTCACCAAAAGAAAGCCCTGGTTAAAGGGCAAGTGGTGAGATTAGCCAGGATGATATCTGGCATGGAAATGTTTTTATATGAAAGTAAAAAATTAATGTCCATGCTTTTAAATAGGGGATATCCTTATGATTTCCTTCACAGAAGCAAATTGTGTGGGAGTCTGCAGATTCCCTAAATCCTTGTTTATTAGGTCCATGATGATGCATTCCATAGCTTTGCATAACAGACTTGTCGGGCTAATGGGGCGATAGTTCCCAGGATCTGTAGTTGCTCCTCCTTTGTGGAAAGGGATGACTGTAACAGTGTGCCATTTGGTAGGGACAAAGCTTGAGCTGGGGCTGTGATTGAACAGGGCACGCAGGTGAAGTGCCAGTTCACTCTGTAGTTCATGTAGAACACAGTTAGGGATATTGTCAGGTCCCATAGAAGCTGTATTCTTGGGCTTGGACATTGCTGTTTTAACTTGTGCAGCAGTAATACTGGGTGCCCGACAATCTACTGGTATTGTGACTGGTCCCTTGGGGGGGGGGGTAAAGTTGGCTCTGAATCTATCGGGCAGTATACTGGCAATATCTGTTGGCTCAGTATAGGAGGTACCATTGTGCAGTAGCTCAGAGCAAATCTGAGTATTGCCATGGAGATTCTTTACATAACTATAGAAGGCCTTGTGGTTTTCTTTACTATTTTCTGCCACTCTGTTTTCATGGCTAGCTTTAGAGGACTTGATGAGGGATATCAACTTTTTGTTGAGGCTGATAAGGGAGTTTTTCCAGTCTTGGGACTTCACCTTATTCCGCATCAGTCTCCTCCTTCTGTTGTAGAGTTTGTTTATGGCAGGGGACCACCAGATTGGCTTCCTTTTTTTGGAGGAGAGCATCTTGGTTCTGTTGGGTATGGCAAGATCCATGCATTTTTGTACATGTTCATACAGTGCATTGGTGTATGCTTTGGCGGTCATGCAACTGATCTCCATTTGCATGGGGGCTGTGAAGTTAGCCACCTCCGTTTTTAGGAGCCCAAAGTTAGCTTTGGAGAAGTTTTTCATGGTGGTTACCTTTGCGGGGTAGGAGGGATGTGGATTTCCAAGGTGATTAGTTTGTGGTCGGATCTAACCAGGGAGGAGTTGACTATTGGTGCAGAGCAATGGTCGCCCATGTTAGTAATGACCAGGTCAAGGATGTTGTTACCTCTTGTGGGGGTAAGAACGAGCTGGTCCAGGACACTGGAATTAATGAATTCCAGGAAACGTCGGGCAGGAGTATTGGTACATGAGTAGTTTTCCCAGTTAATGGATGGTGTCATAAAAATATGTATTAATGTGTATATGCTTAATGCTAATTAGAAGCTAAATAAGTTAACACGTTTTTCATTCTATTTTATATGCACTGTTTTATATATAAATTGAGTTTCATATGAGACTGAAAAGATGCTTTTGAAACTGCAGTGTGCTTTCTGAAACTTGCAAGATGCCCTCTGACCTAGTAATTGCTAGCACAGCAATATTCATGTTTATGCCTTTTGGAAATGTACTTGAGAAGCAGGTGGTTATCTGCTAGGTCAGGAGAGAATGAATGAACAATGCTATATCCTGTAAATGTAATGATTTTAAACAATCAGCTCTGTTCGAAGTATGAGAACATCTGCAGCTGCAGAAGTTTAGAGATAATATAGACAAAGGATTGTTAGAGAAATTAACTACTTGCTTTGTGCTTGAATTAGCCATAGTACCTTGAATGGTAACATTGCATATATCTAACCGGTGGCAGCCAAGGCCACGTTGTTTTCCTTAGGAAGTTTCTCACAAAAAATTGATAAATCAGCAGAATATTGTTAAAACAATTATTACTAAATGATGATGACAGAACTTGTGATTCACTACGTCAGCTTGGTAGGCAATGTCTTATTAGAAAGTGTATAAAAATGTAAACATTTCCTGTTTCTAGTTAGACAAACTCTGTATTAGCACATTTTTGTCTCCTTGCTGCAAGATTAAAGTACCTTAACCTGAACCTACCGTGTTTTGATCATTTTTAAAGTATATTTTTCCTTTGACAGATGGGTAGTTGAAGTCACCCAGTATGAGAAAGTTAGGTTGGACCCTAATATTCTTCAGGGTGCTTAGGAATGTGGAGTGTGAGTCTTGGGACATGGTTGGGAACCTATAGCAGACTACGATCTGAATCGCTGTCTTACCCAATGCTAGCTGCACCTGAAGTATCTCAGATGCATTATGTTGGGCTACTAGTCTGAAGGTGTGCACGTCCTTTATGACTATGGAAACACCACCGCTTTTGGAGCTTCAGTACAAGTTCTGGAACCGAAAGTGCAGGGGTGCTTTCTGCTGCCTTGAACCAGGTCTCTGTTATGGCACAAATGTCGATGTTCTCCATTTTAAGCAGTACTTCGAGTGAGTGCATTTTGAGATTTAGACTTGTAGCATTGAGCAGCATAACCCTCAGATTGCATTTGTTTGTAGCTGTTATGGTAGTAATCTGGTCTTTGGAACACCGGCTAAAAAAGGCACTATATGGGTGGCAAAAGCCTTGGCCAGTATCTGAAAGCCCAGGGGTGACAGATGCAGGCCATCTCTGGCAAGGCATCGAGGTTTCTCAATCATGTAATCCCAGGCAGACATACTGGATCCCCTTAGAATGACACCAGAAACTTAGCCAATTGTTGAAATCAATCATTTTCTGCTTGTACTGTGGTATCATTCTTGATGATGGTAGGATGCTGTTCGGGGCAAGGGTCATACCTGTCTTGGCTACATAATCCGAGAGCTCCTCCATGTCTCTTTTCATGTAGTCCAGGGAGGTACATCTCAGGTCATTCACACCCACATGTACAATGACCGAGTCATATTTGTACCTGTTGTTGAGGGACCTGAGTGCATGTGTTATGTGGTAGATCCTGGCACCTGTCAGGCAGCTGACTGTTACTTTCTCCTTTATTCAGCATAGTAAGTGAGACATCAGTATGCCCCACTATTGAGTCACCTATGACTAGTGTGATGAGCATGCTGTTTTGCCTTAGGGGCTTTGGTTGAGCGGCATGCTGTTTAGGAGAGTTATGTGTCTCGTGATTAGTGTTGTAGTGTGGTGATCGAGTGCATTTCTGCCTTGGAGGTCTCTGCTATTTGGGTAGATTTTTATTGAGAGCCTCCATGAAGGGAGGTGTGCGGTTTATGTCTTTATGTGAAGGCAGTGCCGGTGTGTGTTCTGGTGGGTTATGTGTTCCATGTGGTGTGGTGCAAGTGTTGATCATCACCTCTTGACCAGCTATTCCGGTCCTGGCTAGAGAGTGCATGGCTTCCAGTTTGGATATATAAGTGCATCTCTCACAAGTCTGAGTGTTGGGAGGTAAGAGCAGAGGATTGTCAGTGTACATAAGGCAGTAGCTACATTGCCTCAGGATGCCCAAGTTCACCAGGTTAATAGGAGAATGCACAGGGAACTGACCTTTAGACATGCCTGGAGGGGTGGATTTTAATAATAAGTACTGGAGCTGTTTCCTTGTAGAATGTTTAGTGCTGGTAGCACTTTTGTGTGCTACAATAATTGCTACAAGAAGTGTGGTAATTCCACAGAATTTTTAAGTTTCACCCTTAAAGAGTCCATGGATTGTATTTGCTACCTAGATGTTGAAATTAAGGTTGACTGTGTCAATAAATGCTTTATTTCAAATTTATATAGGAAACCAATCTATTCTAATTCTCTTCTGCATTATGACAGTTGTCACTTCTCCTCACCAAAAGAAAGCCCTGGTTAAAGAGCAACTGGTGAGATTAGCCAGGATAATATCTTGCATGGAAATGCCTCTCTTATATGAAAGTGAAAAACTAAGGTCCATGCTATTAAATGGGATAGCCTTATGATTTCCTTGAAGGGATTTTTAGGGAAGTTAACCAGAAAAAAGCCAATGGATTCTTCAAGCCTCTTTTAGGTTCAAGGCACAAAATCAACCATCATTTTGACAAAGGATTCATTGTTACATACAATATAGATGCCAACTTCATAAGGAATATAATCAGAAACATCTGGAAAGTTCTGAATATTGGGGTATGGACATGAAAACATTTGGCATAGAACCAAAAGTTATTTATAGGTGGGATCCTAACATTAAGAATTACTTAGAAACAGTGAAGAAACCCTCAAACAGCCCCACAAGATGGAAGACAATGTGAAAATGTGACAGGTATGTCCAGTGTCCCTAAATTTTGGAGGGCGATTCATTATGGTTCAAGGATTTGGGAAAATCACAAGTCCTGGAAGGTGCAATTGTGACACCAGGAGAGTAGTATACATTACTTCATGTAGAAAATGCACTTCTTTCTATATAGGTAAAACCAAAACAGCATCGAAAGAAAGCGTTTATGAGCACTTGAAGGATGTCAAAAAACAAGACTTTAGTAATGCTCTCTGGAAACACATCCAAAACTACAAAGGACATTAATTTAGTTTTTTCATTGTGGATGTAGTCGACCAGGACCCCAGGGGTGGCCACTGGAAGGTAAAGCTGGAATGTAAGGAACTTCAATGGCAACTTAAAACCAATGCCACAGGTACTTATGGTCTCAATGAGTCTATATCTCTTACTTGTTGCCTAAAATTGAAGGCACTAGATTATTAAACAATAAACCACAGAGACCGCAAAATCTTAGGTACTTGTATGAAAATGAAAGAATGTTTTTAGTTTTTAACTTTAATTTGGACTTTGACATTGAATATTAGTTTATAATGAATTTAGATGCGTGTTTCATAGCAGTGTAATAATGTGAATTTAAATGGTCCTGTTTGTTTAAATTTATAGAGGATTGACTAGCTGTGGATACGGATGTGGTTTTTAATTGAGCAGTTATATAATGAGCTCAAGAGGAAGTTCTTTTACTCTGAAGAAGTCCCAAAGCATTAGAGGGATGAAAGAGTTAAATGTGCCTAATAACTGTTTCTTTTTAAATTATTTTGCTTTTTTTATTCAAGAGACTTTTTAGTGTTTCCTCACTTTATGTGATTTACTTGGAGAGTTAACACTTTTTTACAACTGTCTGGGACACTGTTTGGTTCTCTGTTTGAATTTGGCTTAGTAATGTCTGGATTAAAACCTTTGGCTTAGTCTATTAACAATGTTTAAGTGGAAAAAAGTAAATATGATAACATTGAAAATAATAAAACATTTTCCTTCAGTAACAAATGTTTCATCTTGTCTTTCAAGCTGCAGCAGAGGACTTCATTTATCTTTTTTCTCTTACTTTTCTATAGATACAAGCTGATAATAGGGCAATATGAGACATTATGTTTTTTTTCTTCATGGCTAAAAGTTAATGATTTCTAAAAGTATAAAAATAGTTTTCACATATGGGAAAGAGGAATAAAGATAAAAAGAACAGGCACCAATTAATTTAAATAGAAGCACAGGTAATAACATGAGTCTTAGCATGGATAACCTCAATTTCAGATTAACTAGGGCCTGTGTTAGTAGCTGCCTGTTTGGCACAAATGTTCCTATTAGGAAGGATCTTCTTCTTCTTTCGGCTTTTACCCAGTTAGGAGTCACCACAGCAGATCATCCATCCGCTCAAGATTGGAAGCGGAGTTCCACAATGTCGAGTTGCCAGCCCGGCGCCCAACCTTCCACAGAAGGCGCACACACTCACACCTAGGGACAATTTAGCATGTCCAATTCACCTACTGCATGTCTTTGAGATGTGGGAGGAAACCAGAGCACCCAGAGGAATCCTACGTGACCACAGGGAGGACATGCAGACTCCGCACAGAAGCCTATTAGGAAGGATAAACATCATTATTTGAAGATGTACATAGTTATGTGTCTTTGTATTAAGTTAATAGATTAGGGGGCTGTTCTGGGTGTGTCTTTTTTTTTGCTTGACAGTTTTTCTTAAAAAAAGTCTTGTAAAATGTGACGTCGGTTCCAATGCTGAATATAAGAAAAAAATGTGTAAAGGATTAACCTGCCAAAGCTGGAGTTAGACTTTTAAAAAGCTGCCATAGATAATAGGTGAGAATAATGACTTCTTATCATAAATGTTTACTCTTTCCATATTATCTTGAATGGTCTCACAGGTATAGATAAAAATGAAAGAATATTTAGTGATATTAAGAAATGCAGACTGCAAATAGCAATGCTAAAGGAGACACATTTGGAAAGAATGGAGTATGCAAATTTGACAAAGAAAGTATTCCATTTCCAGAGGAATCCTACGTGACCACAGGGAGGACATGCAGACTCCGCACAGAAGCCTATTAGGAAGGATAAACATCATTATTTGAAGATGTACATAGTTATGTGTCTTTGTATTAAGTTAATAGATTAGGGGGCTGTTCTGGGTGTGTCTTTTTTTTTGCTTGACAGTTTTTCTTAAAAAAAGTCTTGTAAAATGTGACGTCGGTTCCAATGCTGAATATAAGAAAAAAATGTGTAAAGGATTAACCTGCCAAAGCTGGAGTTAGACTTTTAAAAAGCTGCCATAGATAATAGGTGAGAATAATGACTTCTTATCATAAATGTTTACTCTTTCCATATTATCTTGAATGGTCTCACAGGTATAGATAAAAATGAAAGAATATTTAGTGATATTAAGAAATGCAGACTGCAAATAGCAATGCTAAAGGAGACACATTTGGAAAGAATGGAGTATGCAAATTTGACAAAGAAAGTATTCCATAATGGATATTCTGCAGAATATCAGGGACAAGGGAAAAGAATGTTACTTATATTAATTACTAGAGGAGCTCCAGTAGTGATAGAAAAGGGGAAAAAAGGTAATAATGGTTGATTTGTAGTAGTAAGGGGCTGCTGGCAAGCGATGAGGATTTCTTTGGCATGTATTTATATTCCACCTAAAAGTGCTAATTTGGAGCTTAAAAAATGGGGAGAAA
Organism: Protopterus annectens; assembly: GCF_019279795.1. Taxonomy (NCBI): domain Eukaryota; kingdom Metazoa; phylum Chordata; order Ceratodontiformes; family Protopteridae; genus Protopterus; species Protopterus annectens. The sequence continues at coordinate 1,034,101,571 of NC_056744.1, forward strand.
TAATCAGCTTTCAGCAGGGAATATTCCTTATGGTGGGGACTGGAATTTGATTTGCAACAATGAGGGTGTATCTGGGAGGCCTAGAAGGGAAAATATAAGAAAATATAAGAAGATTTCTGAAGAAATGTATGAAATATTTGGTATGTAAGATATGAATTCAGTAGCAGGAACTCAGGTAGAATTTATATATTATTCTCCAAGGTATAAAAACTGGGCTAGACTTGATAGAAATTGTATTTCACAGGAAAATGTCCATTTAATTGAGAACTTTGATACACATCTAATAACTATTTCCGATCATGCGCCAATAATTATTAATATAAAAAAGCACGGTAATGATGAAAAACATGACATAGTGGCACTTCCCAACCTGCCTGTTAAAAACTGAGGAATTTAAGGTATGGGAAGTGGAAATTATCCAGGAATTATTAGGAAAGGTAGAAAATACTCCAAAAGTTACAGTTAGTGAGTGGAATAAAATGAAAATGGAGTTTCAAAATAGGGTAGAAATAAAAGTCTGACAAGTAATAAGAATTATTTACTGGGGCTGACAAAGGTTATAAAATAAGGGGAATCTCACAGAATGAGAAGAGATATAATTGCAGAGTGCTAAACAGAAAACAAGGGATTACCTGGATAATGTGCATGAGCTTAGAAAGACTGCTGTTAAGCAACTGTTTTTTGACAATAACTTCCGAGCACAAAAACTTTTGGCAAAATGACTTAGGCAGCAGAAAGTAGAAAAGTTGCTACTAAACCCAGGGAGTGTATAACAAGAAAAATAACCAAAGATGCAGTAAAGTTATTAGTGATATTTTGGAAATTTTATGAAAAGTTTTATAAAGCAGAGAAGTAGCGAAATTATGAAAAAGCACAAATGGAAATATTTACAGAAAACTTAAATATGCCAAAGTTAGAGGGAGACAAGGCTCAACAACTAACATTTAAGATAGGAGGAGGTGAGATAAAAATCTACAGGAAAGTTTCATGAAACAGATGGTATTCTGGTAGAAGTTTGGAAGTTAGGAGGGAAGAAAGTGATACAAATCTGGACGGTATTGCTTAACAGTATTTCAAAGGAGGGAAGGCACCAACAGTCTGGAAAAAAACTGTGGTGGCTGTAATACCTAATGATGGTAAAGACCCATCTGATCCAGCTTCATATAGGCCCATCTTAGTTCTAAACCATGATTATAAAGTGTTTATGTCTATAATGGCTAAAAGAATGACAACAGTGATGCCAAAATTGATAGATATAAACCAATGTGACAACATTACTAGAACAGTGATGCTCCAGAGGGAAGTAGAATGTAAGAACATATATCTGTTATTGGTGGGCCTTAATGCAGAGAAAGGTTTCGACAGAGTAAGCTGGGATTAAGTAAGGCAATAGAAGCATTTGCATTTCCTGACACAATAATAAGGTTAATTTGAAGGATATATGAGGGATCAAAGGCAAAAATAAAAGTGGGAGGATTCTTCTCTAATAAGTTGTGTTTAAACAGAAAAAAACACACAGGAATGTTCTCTTTCCACTTTATTTGCATTATATTTAGAACCACTGGCAAAGAAACTAAAGGACTCGGAAATTCAAGAATATAATTGGTACGGTGTTCAAGAAAAGTTGGCATTATTTGCAGATGATATTATTTTTTTATTTTTGTTTAGTTTATTTATTTAACATTTGTTAACCGGGAAAGTCCGACTTGGAACAAAGCCAATTTTCAGTGCAGGTCCGGGGAGAAATGCTCCAGATGCATGTCTGTGTAAACTTTAATTAACTTTTTAATTAATTAATTTTAAAATTTGTAAAAAAATTTGTACCTGATGGAACCAGAAAAGGACATATCAGTGTTGTGGAATATTTTGAGACAGCTTTTTTCTTTTGGTGATATAAAATTAGTGAAGATAAAACAAAGGCTATAGTTATAAATTATGTACCACACATGAATAAGTCCAACAATACCAATATTTATGGGGACATGATAAAATAAGAAGTTATGTACCTACCATAACGTTCCATGTTAGTTGTCTTCTCTCGCCTTCTTTCTTGCTTGATGGGTTCGGAGCCGATCCCTCGGCTCTGACTCGGCACTTGCTAAGCTCGAGAGTCACTTTTACCAGCTCGAGGCAGCCCCATATCCCATGATGCAAGGCGGTAAGTACCCAGATCGCGTTTGATGACAAAGGGCAATAGCACCAAGCATAAAATACTTCCCAAAGGAAGCAGAAAACTTACAGATGGAAGAAGGACCAGGTCTGAATGGTCTTCAGCATAATAATTTCTTATAACAAGGTCTGTCCAGGCCAGGGGGAAGGAGGGAGGGTCGCAAGAAAGAAGGCGAGAGAAGACAACTAACATGGAACGTTATGGTAGGTACATAACTTCTTAATGTTAAGTTGTCAATCTCGCCTTCATTCTTGATTGATGGGACCGCATCCCTAGCACCTCTATCCTGGGTGGCTCAATGGAACAGACTCTTGAGGACTGTAGAGCCAAAACTGGCTCTGTCCCTGGAGGCCAAGTCCAATTTGTAATGGGAAACAAAAGTGTGAGGAGTGGCCCAAGTGGCCGCTGCACAAATAGTGTCTAAAGGAAGTCTAGCTTGAAAGGCTGTAGAAGTAGCTAAGCTCCTAGTTGAATGTGCTTTAGGTTTTGAGCACAGCTGTTTTCCCCTGAGCAGATAAATTTCAGAGATGACCGAAGAAAGCCATCTGGACAAGGTCACTTTAGAAACAGGAAGGCCTTTTTTATTATCCGCATAGGAAACAAAAAGTTGATCAGATTTTCTAAATTTTTTTGTTCTGTCCAAATAATATCTAAGTTGACGGTGGACATCAAGATAATGTAATTTTTGTTCAGCTCTGTCAGAATAGTTTGGGAAAAATACAGGGAGATCAATGGATTGATTCAAATTGGTCTTTGAAGCGACCTTAGGTAGAAAGGTCGGATTAGTTCTCAAAGATACCCTGTCTTTGTGAAAAACCAAATAGGGGGGTCGAACCGATAGAGCATGAAGTTCAGACACCCTCCTGGCCGATGTAATAGCCACTAGGAATAAAGTTTTCCAAGAAAGAAATTTCAGGGAACAAGAAACAGCTGGCTCGAAGGGGGGAAGAATCAAGGATGTCAGCACTAAATTTAGATCCCACTGAGGAGGAGGATTCCTGACTGGAGGCTTTAGTAGGAAAATTCCTTTCAAGAAGGCCCTGCAGAGCCTATGGGACATAATATTATGATCTGCTACCCCGACATGAAAGTTGGAGATAGCAGCCAATTGAACTCTGACCGTGGAAGAAGAGGAGCCTGCATGAAAAATCTCTGCTAAGAAGTCCAGGACTGCCTGAATAGGGGCAGTGAAAGGATCAATATTCTTGGCCTTAGCCCAATAAGAGAAACGTTTCCATTTGCTTGTATAAATCCTCCTGGTAGAGGATTTTAGAAACTACTATGATGTCTCTAACTGGATTAGAGATCAAAGGAAGCCTGGCTAAGGAAGGAAGTGGAGCAACCATGCTGTGAGGTTGAGAGAAGGGATAGACCGGTGCAGCTGACCCGATTGGTGAATCAGAAGATCTGGCACTGGGTCCAGATGCCACGGCTGCACCAAAAGGTGATGATGGAGGAACGGGAACCAAACTTGTCGAGGCCAGTAAGGGGCAATGAGAATCAATTTGTCTCTCAAAGCGGTAGCTTTCTGGATAACTTGAGGGATCAGAGGAAATGGAGGAAGGCATAAAGAAGTCCCTGGGGCCAATCCTGGGTCAGAGCGTCTCTGGGGATGGCCTGGTAGAGGAAGAGACAGAAGAAGTCTGGACATTTGCTGTTTTGGGGAGTAGCAAAAAGATCGCAACATGGACGACCCCATTCCAGAAATATCTCTTCCGCTATAGATTGCTTGAGAGACCACTCGTGAGGCATGAGAATAGCTCTGCTCAATCTGTCCGCTACAATGTTGGTTTTCCCAGGGATATGCGTTGCTACCAGAAACCGATGAGAGGAGATCGCCCATTGCCATAGTCTGAGCGCTTCTCGACACAAGGGGTAGGATTTGGTTCCGCCCTGTTTGTTGATATACCAAACTACAGACATGTTGTCTGTGTGGACTGCAATTGTCCCTACGGGAAGAAAGTCGTTGAGGGCTTGCAACGTTAAAAGCACTGCTCTCATCTCCAGGACATTTATGTGCAGATGGTACTCGAACGGCTGCCACATCCCGTGAACCATCCTGCCCTGATAATGACCCCCCCACCCGATCAGGGAGGCATCCGTGGTGACAGTGGCTATCTGGGATGGGGGTACAAAGTACCTGCCTTAGTGAACCTGAGGAGATGTGATCCACCAAGCAAGATGATCTTTGCAAGTTTGTGTCACCAGAATCTGGTGACGCATAGGAAGTTGTTGGGACGACCACTGTGTGAACAGCATCCACTGAAGAAGGCGCATGTAGAATCGAGCCAGGGGAAGAAGAGTAATGGCCGCAGCCATGAGGCCTAATACCTTTAGAACCATTCTGGCCTGTACTTTCTTGTTGGCCAGAATGATCCTGACATGACTCTGAATGTCTGAAACTCTTTGATCTGTAAGGGTAGCTGACATCCGAACAGTGTTTAAGTTTGCGCCTATGAAGGTAATAGACTGGCAGGGCAATAAGGATGACTTTTCGAAGTTGATCGAGATGCCCAAATGAGAACAAAGATTTATTGTGTAATCCCTGGCTTGTATAAGCTGATGCCTGGTGGTGGCTGACAGGAGCCAGTCGTCGAGATACGGAAACACCTGGAATCCTTGGCGTCTCAGGTGAGCCGTGACCACTGCCATGCATTTGGTGAACACTCTGGGGGCTGTAGTGAGACCAAAGGGCAGGGCTCTGAACTGGAAATGACTGGACCCCAGCCGAAAGCGGAGAAATCTCCTGGAGCGTCTGTGAATTTTGATGTGATAGTACGCATCCTGAAGATCTATTGAACACATCCAGTTGTCCTTCTGCAAGAAGGGCAGAATTGACTGAAGAGTGACCATTCGGAATCTTGTCTTCCTCACAGACTTGTTGAGTCTGCTGAGATCCAATATTGGTCTCCAGTCTCCCGTCTTTTTGGGGACCAAAAAGAACCTTGAATAGATTCCGGGCTCTGAATGGTCTGTTGTAACTGGCTGAATGGCTCTCTTTTGCAGTAGTTTTGAGACTTCTAACTCTGCAATTTCCCTTAGACCGGGTGGTACATCTGGAAGGGAATTTGAGGGGAAAGGACTTTCCTCGAAAGGAATTATGTAACCCTTGGATATGATCGACTGTACCCATTTGTCTTGAGTGAGGGAATGCCAGGCTTCTGGGTACAGTGATAATCTTCCCCCGACTGCCTCCAAGGAGGGACAGTCGGGCAACATCTCAGGGATGCTGAAAGGGCTTGTCAGAGAGGCTCTCTGTTTCCCTGGTTTTGGACCCCTCTGCCTCTAGAGCGCGTCTGTTGTTGTTACCCCTCTGCCTCTAGGGGTAAACTGACCACGTGAATCCGCGTGACTCCTTGGGATTTGGAACCACATTTTGCCACCTTTCTGTCCTTTGGGGTAAGGTCTAGAAGGGGTGGAAAAACGGACTCCTACAGCAGAAAGAGTCTTGCCGTCCTGCTCGCACCTGGTCAAAGTTTCCTTCACCTGAGGGCCAAACAAAGCTGACCCATCAAAGGGAGAATTACGCCTTAAAGGGATCTGCAAAGTCACATAGCCGCATCCAGGCTTGGCGTCTAAGAGCCACACCTGTACCTGCGGCTCTACTCGCTCCATCAGCAGCATATGATATTAGCCGCATGGAGGAGTTTGCAATGGAATTAAGGGTTCCTAGCTGCGAAGCAATTTTTTCTTGAGCCCCTGCAGCTGTAGGATCCTGTACTACTTCACCCAGCTTCTTAAGGATATCCCTCTGGAGTCTGGTGAAGTGACATAGGTAATTCAGCGAACGCATGGCAAAGGTCGCTGAGGAAAACATCCGCTTACCGTACCTATCCATGGTCCTAGAGTCCTTATTAGGAGGATGGACGGGTACGGAAGGATCTGCAAGTTCCTTTTTGGTGGCAGCAGCCACCACCATGGCATCAGCGGGGACACCCTTAGTGAGGAATTGCTTGTCACCTGGGGCAGTGATAAATTTTGAAGGCCTCCTAGGGACTGGCTCTACAGAGTCAGGAGCTGCCCACGCCTTTCGGGCAATAACCTGCATAAGGGGGTCGAAGGCGGAGACACCCAGGAGGTGGAGGGCCGAGATCCAAACGCCTCTAGGTATACTGACTCATCCTCAGAGGGATTGTTGGTGGGCCAGTTTCCCCTCTGTTTAAGGAGTTCTAGGATGTCTGAGAAGGAGACATCCTCAGAGGGGGATCTAGGGGATCCCTCTGACTCATCAAAGTCAGTATCTGAAGTGATAGACTCGGGGGAGTCTACATGTTTCCTCTTACAAGTCCTCTTCCTAGGAGGATCTCCCGAAACATCAGGAGAATCCTCGGAAGAGGGGGAAATTCCCAATGGGGAAACCTGAGGCGGAGGATCTCTGGGTCCTGTAGCAAGAGAAGTGGCAGAGATGACAACAGGCACCATAGAGAGAGGAGCTAAGGGAACAGACTGCTGACTGATACCAGTGGCCAGCACACTCTTCATCACCTCGAATGCTCCCCTCCCAGGCAGGTCCGAGAGAACCCGTTCCGAAGAACTAGGAACTCCAGGGACCACCGAAAGGGAAGTCTCCGAGGCAGATGTCGGAGCCGAGCTCACCAAGGCCGAGGCTCCAAGGGGAAGAGCGGGTTCGGACAAGGGTCCGATGCCACTCACCCCCTCGGAGGAGACCATGGAAGCCCGACCACCGAATCCCTCTAAGGAAGGTCTCGAAGAGGAGATAAGAGTAGAGGCTGAAGGAACAGAAGGGGGTATCTGTCCTCCAGCCATAGCAGTAACCATTCCCGAAGACTCCAACTCCAAGCTCTGGGGTAGAGTTGAAGGAGGAACTGTAACGGGGTGTGGACCAATAGTCGTCTGTTGAGACGGACTATGTAACATTTGGGCCAGTGCCTGTGACTTAAGTAATCTACTGACCACTCTCTCTAAGTCATGGTCAGAAAGCCTGGATGACTTTGAAGATCGGCTCCGATGGCTCCGTTCCGAAAGGAGAGGTGAAGCCGGAGCCGAAAGTATCGGCTCCAAGGAAGGAGACCTCGACCTCTTCCTGGAAGGAGCCATCGGAACCGATGAAACTATAGACCCTGTCGGAGCCGACAACTTATCAGAGCCGACAGGTAGCCTCGATGCATCGGCTCCAGCCGGATCCGATACAGCCACAAAAGTAACGGTGTCGGAGCCGATCGGAGCCGACACCGATGCCTGTGCCACATGGTGGTCGGAGCCGATCGGAGCCGACACGAAGTGGTCGATGCAGAATCGGCACCGATAGCCATCGGTGCCGAAGGCTTGTTAAGCTAGAATCGGCTCCAGCGAGCCGATCTCGACTCAGAACGAGTCGAGCCGAGGCCGCAGGCTTTGACACAGAAGCCTGGGCCTTGGAAGACTTGACAGTCTTAGGTGGAGCCGACTTAGCCGGAGAGCCCTCCGGCTTAAGAAGGCCCCTGAGTATAAGCTTGTTTCTTCTTTCCTGCAGGACTCTCTGGCTGAAAGAATGACAAATAGCACAGGAGTCCTGCAGGTGAAGAGGGCCCAGGCAATAAAGGCAAGAAGTGTGACCGTCTGTCAGAGACATCTTCTGACAGCACGAGTCACACTTCTTAAAGCCTGAGACCCTTTCTTTGACATGGTGTCACACAAAACAGACACACACACCAGTCAAAGCCTTTAATTTTAAATATACCAAAAAGGTATAAGTACCAACACACACACACACCCTAACAGGGGGGGGGATGGGATGGGTAAAGTCTGACTAAAAAATAATAAGAGACAGACAAATTTCTGTCAGAAACAGATTAAAACTAAATAAAAACTAACAATAAGGGGTTTTTAAGTTTAAAAGGGGCTAAAATAGCGAAATAGTAATCACTTACCAGGAGCTGGTAAAAGGAGGACCTCATAAGCGGCAAACGAGATCTGGGAACTTACCGCCTTGCATCATGGGATATGGGGCTGCCTCGAGCTGGTAAAAGTGACTCTCGAGCTTAGCAAGTGCCGAGTCGGAGCCGAGGGATCGGCTCCGAACCCATCAAGCAAGAATGAAGGCGAGATTGACAACTTAACATTGAAGTATTTAGGAATATGAATTAAAAAGGATTTGGGTATGGCAGCTAAGGATATTTGAGAAGAGACTAAATAAAGTATAATACAAAAATGGAGAAACTGGAAGTTCTTGCCTATGAATATGGATAGCATGATACAAGTGGTAAAAATGGTTTTATTCCCTTTAGTTTTATAAACTGGTCAGCTATATTTTTTATCAGCCAGAGGAGAAGTTGTGGACAGTAATTAATAAAGAGTTGAAGGAATTTATTTGGGAGGGAATTAGGGCAAGGGAATAAAACCAAGGAGATTCTGCCAATGACTACAATTAGGGGGTACAGAAACTAGACAAGAGGGGTCTGGAATTTACTGGAGGAAGCTGGAAAAAGAATCTAGGTATTAGGAAAAAGAAGTTATGTCTTACCATAACGCTCCATCTGTGTTGTTGATCTTCTTACATTCATCACTGATGGGTTCGGTTCTGAGCCCTCGGAACAGAGTCAGGCTTTTACCAAGCTCACTCCAGCCAAAAACTCTCGAGCTAAGCTACTACCCAGAATGCCCTTCTCCCTGTTACCTCAGATCAAGTTTGATAGAGACAGAGAAGTGAAGCCGAGGCCACTTTTGCGCAAATACCCTAGGACACCACTTGGGCCCAAAGCATCCCCCAGGAGCCTTTGGTGGGGGAAGGAGGGTGGGATGTGATGAATGAAAGAAGATTAACAACACAGATGGAACATTATGGTAAGACATAACTTCTTTATCTGATGTTGTTAATCTTCTTTCCATTCATCACTGATGGGACAGAATCCCAAGCTACCCTGAGGTCCATGGATGGCCCATATGGAAGAACGCTCCTGAGTATCATTGAGCCAAATGCAGCTCTCCCTCTGGAGACCAAATCCAATTTGTAATGATTGATAAAGGTATGAGGTTTAGCCCAAGTGGCTGCTGTGAAAATGTCATCCTTGGAAGCTCTGGAATGGAAGGCTACAGATGTTGCCATAGATCTTGTGGAGTGGGCTTTAACCTTAGGCATAGGTTCTTTTGTGAGAGAATAGATAAAACATATGTAGTCCCTTAGCCATTTCGATAATGTAACCTTGGAAACAGGACTTCCCATTCTAGGCCCAGAAAAGGAAATGAAATTCTGATCAGATTTACACATAGGTTTAGTCCTAAGTAGAATCTCAACTGCATGTGCACATCTAAGGAATATAGGCAGTTCTCTCCTTTATTGGAAAAATTTGGAAAGAACACTGGTAGGTCAATGGTCTGGTTAATGGAAAAATCAGAAATAACTTTGGGCAGGAAGGATGGGTTTGTCCGGAGAGATACTCTGCCTTTATGGAAGACCAGATAGGGCCTTTTGATACACAATGCCTGCAGCTCCGAAACTCACCTGGCTGACCTGCTAGCTACCAAAACTAAGGATTTCCAGGACAAGAACTTTAGGTCGCACTTTGCTACGGGCTCAAAGAGGGTTGAGTCAAGGACTGAAGGACTAAAGTGAGGTTCCATGGTTCCACAGGCTGTCTAAATAGAGCCCTGGAGTGAGAAGCTCCCTTGAGGAAAGCTTTACATAGATGCAAGGAGATGAGAGGGGTGCCATCTAGACCATTGTGGAAATTAGAAATCACCACCAGGTGTACTCGGATGGCAGAGGCAGAAGCTCCATTATCAAAGAACTTAGACAGGTATTGTAGCACTGCAGTCACCTGAGCCGAATACGGGTCTAGCATGTTATCCTTTGACCAGGTAAAGAACCTTTTCCATTCATCCTGATAAAGTCTTCTGGCAGATGGTTTATGAAAGGCCAGAATGATGTCCCAAACTGGTGAGGTGAGATTAGCTTGCCTGGCAACTAACGGAAGTGGAGAAACCAAGCTGTCAGCTTGAGACAGGACAGATTTGGATGGCTAAACCCTTGGAGGTGAGTAATCAAGTCTGGAAGAGGGTCCAGAATCCATGGTGGGCATACTAGGTAAGGCCAAAGGAAGTGGAACCAAACTTGTTGAGGCCAGAACCGGGGCTATGAGGATCACCTAGCATTTCAACCAACAAGCTTTTCTTAGAAATAGTGGATTCAGGGGAATGAGAGGATAAGCGTAAAGAAGTCCCGTGGGCCATTCATGGAAAACAGCGTCCCTCGGGGACTCCCCCTCTAGGGGAAACAGGGAAAAATAGCTGCTGCACTTCTTCGATGGGGAAGCGAAAAGATTGCAGCAAGGCTGGCCTCAGTGGCTGAAGATTTCTGTCGCCACCTTGAGGTTGAGGGACCACTCATGAGGCAAGAGGAACTTTCTGCTCAGTTTGTCCGCAATTACCTTGGAGCTCCCTGGGATATGCGTTGCTATCAGAAAATGGTTGGAAACTATCGCCCACTGCCAAATTCTCATGGCCTCTCGACACAGGGGGTAGGAGTTGGTTCCTCCTTGCTTGCTGATATACCAGGCCACTGACATGTTGTTTGAGTGAACTGCAATAGTCTCAGAAGGGAGAACCAGATGAAAAGCCTGCAACGCTAACAGCACCACCCTCAGTTCTAGAACGTTGATATGCAGGTTGACCTCTAAGGTGGACCATGCGCATTGGACGGCCTTTCCCTGGAAATGCCCCCCTCATCAGGGAAGCATCAGTGGTCACAATGGCCCTGGGCTGAGGGGATTGGAATGGGTGACTCCAAAGTTCTGCATCTGGCCTTATCCACCAAAGAAGGTCCTGTTTGCAGGAGTTGGTTATGTGAATCTAGTAACTGAGGGGTTGATAGTTCAGGAACCACTGAGAAAGAAGAAGCCATTGCAGGATTCACATGTGTAGCTTCACCATGGCCACTATCAGAATTGAAGCTGCCATGGATCCCAGGCCCTGAATAACCTCTCTTGCTGAAACTTTTGTTTGACAGAGTATCACCCGGAGCTGGAGCCTCAATTGCAGGAGTCTGTGGATTGGGAGTGACACTAGACAGGACCGGGTATTGAAAACTGCTCCAATTAATTCTATTTGTTGCACAGGAGTAAGATTTGATTTCTTCCAATGTATTGTTATTCCCAAATTTTTTGCCAGAGAGAATGTATAATGCAGTGCTGTTACCAGAAGGCGCTCAGTGGGGGCAGTGAGGAGCCAGTCATCCAAATATGGAAACACCCGGAATCTTTGTAATCTCAAATGAGCTGTGACCATTGCCATGCACTTTGTGAACACTCTGGGAGCTGTAGAGAGACCGAACGGTAGGGCACGAAATTAATAGTGACTGGCCCCTAGACGGAAGCAAAGCAGACTCCTGAAGCGTTTGTCCATTTTGATGTGGTAATACACATCCTGGAGATCTGTTGAGCACATGCAATCACCTTCCCTTAAAAAAGGGAGAATGGACTGAACCGTGACCATCCAGAATTTGGTTTGGGTGACAGACTTGTTCAAGCTGCTGAAATCCAAAATGGGTCTCCAGTCCCCTTTCTTTTTTGGCACCAAAACGAATCTTGAGTAGAATCCGGATCCACATTGGTCTGGTGGGACTGGTTGGATGATTCTTTTTTGAGAGAGCTTTATTATCTCTGAAGCTGCTTCTTCCCTTTGACTGGGTGGAATGTCGGGAAGCTTTTTTGGAAGGTTTGGTTGACAATAAAGGGCGATGGTGTAACCTCTGGTGATTATACTCTACACCCAACGATCGGTGGTAATAGATTCCAGGCAGCTTGGTACAGAGAAAAATGACCCCCAACTGCTTCCAGAGGTAAGCAATCGGGCTGCTCCTCAGGAGCGGTGCTAAGCCTGTCCAGAGAAGGAGTCCTTGGAGCCTTGGTTACGAGGACCCCCCTCTGCCTCTGTAGGGACATCTTCCGGAATTGTTACCCCCTCTGCCCCTGGGGTATCATCACCACGTGCGGCATGGAAAGGACCCTGAGATTTTTTGTGCCACATTTTCCCACTCTGATTCCTGGAGAAGGAACGTTGAGGATTGGAAAACTGTAGGCCTATGGCAGACAGGGTCTTGCCATCTTGCTTGCACCTGGCTAGCGTGTCCTTCACCTTGGAGCCAAAAAGGGGTGATGCTTCGATGGGAGCATTCAAAAAGGAAGATTTGAAGGAGTTCGCGAGGTCACAAATGCGCATCCAGGCGTGACATTGCATGACAATGCCTGAACCCGCTGCTCTAGCCGGCCCTTCAGTTGCATGTGATAGCAACCTCATGGACGAGTTGGAGATCGATTCCAGGGCTGCGAGCTGCAAGGCCACTTTGTCCCTGACCTTGTCAGACACCTGTTCTGTGAGTGTCCCAGAGAGTTCAGAGATCAGGTCCCTCTGGAGCCTCATAAAATGTGCCAAATAGTTCAGAGACCATATGGCAAAGACCCCTGATGCAAAAACTCGCTTCCTAAGTCTGTCCACTGCCCAGGACTCTCTGTTGGGTGGGTGGGGAGTGGGACTCTCCTCAGTCATGGCCTTTTTCATGGCCGCCGCCACCATCATAGCGTCGACTAGTAACGTTCTGGACCAATGCGGGTTCTCCTCAAGAGGGGAAAGAATTTTGTCAGGTCTCCGTGAGATCGCCTCAGCGGAATCAGGGTTCTTCCAAGCACGGTGCACAACGAGCTGGATGAGCTTGTCGGCAGGCAGGGTCACCCAAGAGGTAGAAGGCCAGGAGCAGAAAACCTGCACGAACATGGACCCTTCAGATGAAGGGTTGGAGGGCTTCCAGTCACCTCTTTGTTTTAGCATTTTCAGGATTTCTGCCAAGAAGACATCATCAGGAGGTGACCGAGGAGACCCCTCACCATCATCGTAAGCTGTGTCATCCTTTAAAGACTCCTCAGGCGAGTCCATGTACTTCCTCTTGCATGTCCTCTTTCGAGGGGGCTCCTCAGTGGGGGGTTTTCTGAGGAGGACTCGGAAGAGTGGGTACCCTGAACAGGGGTGTCCTGCGGCTTCTCTGCCTGGTGTCCCAGGGAGGTGGTGTGTGACAGCTGTAACTCAAGGGACGAAAATTGGGGTTCCGTCAAAGGAGTGTTTCCAGAAGTGAGAGCCCTCTCCATCGCATGGAAAGCAAGTCCACCCGAAGAGGAATGGGAGGCCGGAACCGAGAAAGACAACCGTGGAACCGGGCTCACACCCTGCTCTGATGAACCTGCCCCCGCAGATGGAGCCTCAAACAGGATCGGTGCAGATGTGGCTACTGACACCGAGGATGGAACTGAAGACACACACGGAACCGTTCCCCAAGCTGAGGTGCCCACACCCCAATTCCCAGACTGAGGAAGGACCAGTTCCGCAGGAACCGAGGACCAAAGGAGCAAACCCAGAGCCTGAGTGAGGTCCACTATAGGAGCCGAGGTGGTGGGTTCCGAGAAGGACATCAGAGCAGAAAGCTTTGGAACCAAAATGTTTGAAGGAGGGGTGTAAGGAGTCCGTGGAGAAACCAACGTGCAAGTCCTGCAGATGGATGGGTCTTAGAAAGTGTGGGTATCCCCCTGGCTGCCAACAGCTGGTCCACAAAATGCGCCACTTTGTGTTCTGACAGGTTCCTGGTGGATCTAGTGTATACTCCGGATGGGGAGTCAGGTCGGTCAATGAACGGACTATACCTCTGGGCCAGTAACGGATCTAGGGAAGGGGAGTATCGGGTCTGCGGTGCAAGGTCTGCCGGCACTGATGTCTCAAGTTTTGAGACCAGGATTAATGGGGTCAAGTCCAGCTTGGTCAAAAAAACGCACTGTGCTGAAGGGGCACTTAGAGTCGAAGTGATAGGTTCCAATATCAGAAAAGACAAAATTATCAAAGGCGTGCCCTGAGCCATAGTGGCCACAGGTGTTGAAGTCATAGTGGTGTAGTGAGGTCTATCATTGGTGCCAGGGGAAGGATCGGTCCCGAAGCTGGTGCCGGTATCTTAGGTTTCGAAAAGCTCAGAGCTGACAAGGACGGAACCTTAGAGGCAGATTTATGCTCTGAGGACAACTTGGGACCTTTGATTTCACAGGCTTACCCTGATCACCCGAGGGTGAGGAGGGAACCGAGTGGGACCTCTTTTTGTCTTTTGTAGGAGGGGTTGAGACCTCCATCGCAGAAATGGCCTCTGAAAAGGGAGACTTAAGTAACCCTTTCAGTATCAGTTTATTCTTGTGGTCATTCAGAGTGCGTTGAGTGAAACTCTGGCAAATGTCACAGGGAGGTTGCACAGAAAGATGGGGCACCACCAAACAATATACACAATCATTATGAGAATCACTATTAGGTAACTTGCCATTACATGAAGTACAATGCTTAAACTCTGAAGTACCTTTCTTATCCAACATTTTGACAGGGAGACATCACAGGCAAACACTTTAAGGACAAAATGTAACAAGTCAAACAGTTTAAAAAACCACACAGTGATATAACTAGGTCGATATATGTATAAGTAGAAACAGAAACTTCTTACTGAAAAACACTAACAGGCTAGAAAAGAAAAGAGAAATACCAGCTATGGTATTGAAGGAATACCACAAGAGTAAGGGGAGAAGGCCGTACCAACAATGGTACTTGAAAGTTTACCAATGGGTAGACCAAGGAAGAAATGATCAAGGTCTGACAGTAAAAAAACCCCACTAGAAATACTAATTGCTCACTAAAGGAAGAAATATCAATAAGTTTTTCATATAAAATATCAAATAAATTTCCACTTAGCTGAGAACTTGGCTGAAACATGGCTTTACGGCTACGTGGCAAACGAGATCTTAGGTAACAGGGAGAAAGGCATTCTGGGTAGTATGTTTAGCGCGAGAGTTTTTGACTGGTGCGAGTTTGGTAAAAGGCTGACTCACTTCTGAGGGCTCAGAACCGAACCCATCAGTGATAAATGGAAATAAGATTAACAACATCAGATCAAATATAACACCAAACAAGATGCAGCAAGGATAAATGAGCTGTTGGTAAAACAGTTCAAAAATATGTCACAAAACATCCAACAGACCAAACAATGTTGTAGGAAGTCACGACTTCAGTACTGTTTAAAAGCTGGAATATATTTTATTCATGAGGTAAGCGCTTTTATGGTGTCACCACCACTTCTTCAGACCATAACAGAGAACAGTATTTCACAAGACATATATATATATATATATATATATATATATATATATATATATATATATATATATATATATATATATATATATATATATATATATATATATATATATATATATATATATACATATATATATATATATATATATATATATATATATATATATATATATATATATATATATACTCTCCAATTAATTCAAATAGACCAATAACAAGCTTCAATGCATTTGACTTTCTTAAAGACATACAAACACTAAATTGCCATATTACAATATTCTATAAGTAAAATCACTTGAATGTTAAACCTTTTGTACAGGTACTCCCTCCAATGTGGACGGCACAGTCTTTTCAAATGCTTTGTTTAAGTAACATGTGATGTTCGTAGATACCGTTTAGTAACCTCTGATGCCAAAGGTGCAGAAGCTTTTTTGCGTACTTCTGGTTGCTCATTTAAAGGCACAGTCTCTTTTAAAATGCCATTCTCATTTAATACTGTATTAGGCTGAACAGTTCGTTTATCTGTGTTCATGCCCCAATTTTCCATGTATGTCTTGGGTCAAACAAATATTTGATTTTCCTTAAAGTCTCGTTTGTCCCTCTCCAATTTGTTCCATTTCTGGCGCAGTAATTTGTTATCGAAAATGGATACGGATTCTATAAGCATATCCAGTTTCTTCTCTACAAACTTCTGCGGAAACTTTAAAAATAAAGATTTCTGCTCTTCATTTAGTGTGATTTGTAATGTTCTCTCCTCTTTCTCAGACAACTCAATAAGTAGACATATATAATTGAAACTGGTCTCCAAATTCAGTTGCTGCCATCTGGACAATAATTCAGGGCAACGTTCCCCTTGATTGGGCATCTTTAAAATTCTTAAGCCTCTTGGAATAACACGGTTCCTTAAACAGGCTTCCATATCATGTCTTTGTACCTGTAACTTCTTAATCTTAAACAGAATATCTTCCACTTTGTGTATGTTCTTAATAAACTATCATTTATCCCCACACAGAATGCGGATATAACAGACACAATTATTGACTTAAAAATATTTGGTAGGAATGTATTGCTGAAATTGTTGTTCAAGGACCAGCATGGTAGTAAAGAAATGATTTTTAGGAAGCCCAGTACGTTTATACCTCCTAGTAACCCGGTGGTGGATGTTTTCTTACAGCTTTGTGAAAATGATTTATTTGAAGCATTTGAAAAACAACATAATGGAGGTAAGAATTTTAATTTGAGTTATAGTGAGTATGAGGCTTTAAAGGCACTACAGACGGATGATGAAATAATTATCAAACAAGCTAAGGGGGGGTTGGTAGTAGTAATGGATAAGAACTACTACCATAGTAGGATGTATGAAATGCTGGGTGATGCTAATATATATTCTGAAATAAATATGAACATAATGAATGTTATGCTGAAGAGAATGGATGAAATCCTCTATGAGAACCTTTTGAATAATGAAATTACATTAGATTTATATAATTATTTCAAAGTGGAACACCCGAGAACACCTAGCATACATGGTCTACCAAAAGTCCATAAAAATTCAATAGAGCCTCCCATGAGACCAAGTGTGTCTGGGGATGGATGGAGCACACAACCCATATTGATATTTGTGGAGAAGCAGTTGAGGCAGATTGTTAATAAAAACAAATACATATTGAGAGACTCCCAATATTTTCTAGAAGACCTTTTTGGATTTTTAGAGTTAGAGAACGGTACCCACAGAATGTTACTAGTAACCTTGGATGTCAACTCACTTTTTACTTCAATTCCCAACAAAGAGGGAGTTGAATATTTAAGGGAATATCTAATCAATGAAAGTGGTGAGAAGCATGTAAAGATTGACTTGATTTGCCATCTCATGGAATTGATTTTGAGCAATAATGTTATGTTATTTGAACATCAGTTATACTTGCAGAAAGATGGGGAGGCGACGGGCACACCATCAGCGAATAGTTATGCCAACATAGTGATGGCCAATTGGGAGAATAAATATGTTTTGAATAATGACAACTGGCCACAACTGAGATTTTATGTTATGGCAAGGTGATAGAAATATGTTAACCACCTTCCATACATATATTAATCAAAGCACTCACTTTTTAAAATTCTCCATCAAAAGTTCTTATGATGAGTTGGATTTTTTAGATGTCAAAATAATGGGCAATGCAGAGGGTGAATTCTCAACTAGAGTACATAGAAAAGATTGCCATAGAAATGCAATTTTGCACAAGGGAAGTATGCACCCCCAGCATATCTTTAGAAATGTAGTTAAGGGGCAAACCTTAAGGACATCAATGTTAACTGCCAAGGATGATGATTTTAAATGTGAACTCACTGAATTTAAGGAAAGGCTGTCAAGGAGGGGCTATAATGACTCACATACGGAAGGAATATTAGAAGGGGCTGGTGAATGGAGAAAGAATATAGGTAAACCCTATTTTTCATCTAGAACGACTTTAGATAGAACAGTTTCATTGAAAAGTACGGTGAACACAGGGGAAAGGGTACCAACGTACTATACTAGAAATACAAACATAGTAACTGATGTAATAAGGAAACATTGGCCTGTTTTAGCATCAGACCATGAACTCAAGAATATAGTAGGTGATAAACCAAATTTTCTTTTCAAGAACAGAAACACTTTAAAGAGGATGCTATGTTATCCAAGGGGAACAACAATGAGGAACAATAGTAGAAGAGGTACCAGTACCTGTAAAGCATGTAATCAGTGTTGTTATATAGACACTACTAACAATTTTTATCATCCTGACACAGGACGAACATTGTCCTTTCAAGTGTCAGCTGATTGCAACTCAATGAATATAGTCTATTTGGCAGTATGCAATGTCTGATCAGCATTTATGTGGGAAAAACGAATAGAAAATTTAGGTATAGAATAAGGGAACATATAAATAACATTAGGAAAGGGACTCTTACTAATGCGCTGGCGAAACATGTTAGTCAGGAGGGACAACAGCACACATTCAGATTCTTAGCAATAGAAGAAATAAAGGAAAATGAAAGAGGGGAGATATAGCCAACTGTACTGAAACCTCAGAAATTAGGTGGATAATTAGGCTAAAAGCAGACAGAGGAAAAGGACTCAGTGACAGAATCCCTATAAGACCTATTCTGAAGAATAGGAAACTTTTAAAGTAGCTCTATTTCATGCTTCAGTAAGTGTGTGAGAAATGAATGTTTTTTTGAGATAACACCACATATTTCTCTGTTAGGTACCTTCTCCATGTATTTTTTGTTAGATTCTGAAGGAAAGGGAATTTTTAAGTAGCTTTATTTTATGCTTCAGTAAAGCAGTGAGACAAATGAATGGTCTTTTGATATAACACTATATATATTTTTATGCTAGGTATATTCTTCATGCATTTTTTATTAGATGTATTTTTATGTTTTTTTTTTTTTAGCTTTTATGAAAGGAAATTTTCTCGTTTTTAACTTCAGATCAAATATTTACAGAAGGAAAGGTAACAGAATGAGATGAGGCCATGAAAACATTTGGATCGAAGCCTGGTGATTGCCCTCCCTATCAGGGATTGATATCAGAATATAGAGAAAGAGAAAGGGATAGAAAAATCCTAAATGAAAGACCTGCACTGGTTAGGTTTTTAATTGAATGCAGAACAGAAGTTGTTAAAAATGGAATAATTTGTAGGGCATATAAAATATTGCATAACTATAGGAATCAATCAGAAGAAGTCAGAAAAGACTGAGACAAGATTAGATATGCAATTCACAAAGAAACAATGGGAGGACACATGAATGGCTCAAAGTCTGGAAGATTTAGGATTTTTACCTGAAAGTGTTTGCATAGATATGTTTATACCCTAAGAATACTCCAAAGAATTTTTCTTTAGGTAGATGGCAAATATTGGAGGTGTGAGTGAAGAAAGAGGTAACTGAAAACACATGTTTTGGGGAGTGTAATGTATTGACAGACTTTAAAAATTCCCAACAGAGTACTCTGTCATAAATATTGGGTGAGCAAACAAATGTAACTAAGGAGATGTTTTTGTTTTTTTTTTGAGCTGGGATACAGGATCTGAATTGCCTAGACACAATACGGATTTGTTAAGTTTAATTCTGGTGGCTGCCAAAAAAAGCAATTTCTAGAAAATGGAAATCAAACTCTAAACCAACTATACTTAAAGTAATAAATATTGTAATCAAGATAAAAAAAAACAGAAATTGGGATCTTTACAAGAAGGTAGGAGTAAATGACATAGAAAAAAATGGAAATTGTGGGGAAAATACATATAGAAAAATGTTCTGGAGGAGGAATGAGGTTTAAGAGAAGGTAGGACTTGAATAATTTATGTAATGTTGCTTAGATTATACATCACATAAATTCTTATGTATCCTATAATGTTTGTAAATGTGAACTTGTTAATATGGTTTGATTACTTTTATATAAATGTACGTTTACCTATGTCACAAGTGATAATTTGGTAAAGATGTTTAAAAAATAATGTACACACACACACACACAAAAAAAGAACAGTCAAGAAATATCTCAAAAGACATTAAGGTGAGTACACTTGCTCCAGATGCATTCCTGGTGATTTTTTAAAAATAGCAGCCAGCTCAGTTTCCTTTTCAGTATCTATTCTCTTACATATATCTTCAGGAATCACATGTCCCAGCCTTATGGAAAAAATCTCACATCATCCCACTTCACAAGGGAAGTAACTCCAGTTACATAACCAACTTTAAACCCATTGCCATTCTCTCCTTGTTTTAAAATCCTTGCAAAATGTATTCATAATCAATCAATGACATAACAGAATAGGGCATAGCACTACTCATCATCTTCTTTCAGCTGTTCCTGTTAGGGGTCGCCACAGCAGATCATCTGTTCCATTTCTTCCTGTCCTCTGCATCTTGCTCTGTCACACCAACCACCTGCATGTCCTCTCTCACCACATCCATAAACCTTATCTTAGGCCTTCCTCTTTTTCCTGTTACCAGGTAGCTTCATCCTTAGCATCTTTTTCACAATATACTCAGCATCCCTCCTCAGCACATATCCAAACCAACGTAATCTTGTCTCTCTGGCTTTGTCTCAAAACCTTCCAAACGTGGCTGACCCTACAATATACTTATTCCTAATCCTGTCCACCCTCGTCACACCCAGTTCTAACTCCTGCCTTTTTGTCAATGCCACTGTCTCCAACCCATATAACATATCTGGTCTCACTACCATCTTGTAGACCTTCCCTTTCTCTCTTACTGGTACTCATCTGTCACAGATCACTCCCGACACTCTTCTCCACCCACTCCATCCTGCCTGTACTCTCTTCTTCACCTCTCTTCTACACTCACCATTACTCTGAACTATTGATCCCAAGTATTTAAACTCCTCCACCTTCACCACCTCTACTCCTTGCATCCTCACCATTCCTCTATCCTCCCTCTCATTCACACACATATAATCTGTCTTAGTCCTGCTGACCTTCATTCCTCTTCTCTCTAGAGCATATCTCCATCTCTCCAGGGTCTCCTCCACCTGTTCCCTACTCTCACTACAGATCACAATGTCATCTACAAACATCATAGTCCAAGGGGAATCCTGTCTGATCTCATCTGTCAACCTGTCCATCACCATTGCAAATAAGAAATGGCTCAGAGCTGATCCTTGATGTAATCCCACCTCCACTTTAAACGCATCCGTCACTCCCACCGCAGACCTCACTGCTGTCAAACTACCCTCGTACATATCCTGTACCACTCTTACATACTTCTCTGACACTCCCAACTTCCTCATACAATACCACAATTCCCCTCTAGGCACCCTGTCATATGCTTTCTCTAAGTCTAGAAAAACACAATGCAACTCCTTCTGACCTTATCTGTACTTCTCCATTAACACTCTCAGAGCAAACATCTCATCTGTAGTGCTCTTTCCTGGCATGAAACCATACTGCTGATCACTAATCATCATGTCCCTTCTTAACCTAGATTCCACTACTCTTTCCCATAACATCATGCTGTGACTGATCAGTTTAATCCCTCTGTAGTTACTACAGCTCTGCACATTACCCTTATTCTTAAAAATCGGTACCAAAACATTTTTTCTCCATTCCTCAGGCATCCTCTCACTTTCCAAAATTTCATTAAACAATCTGATTAAAAACTCCACTGCCATTTCACCTAAACACCTCCATGCTTCCACAGGTATGTTATCTGGACCAACAGACTTTCCATTCTTCATCCTCTTCATAGCTATCCTTACTTCCTCATTGCTAATCCATTGCACTTCATGATTCACTATCCCCACATCATTCAACCTTCTCTCCCTCTCATTCTCTTCATTTATCAACCCCTCAAAGTACTCTTTCCATCTGCTCAACACACTCTCCTTACTTGTAGGTATGTTTCCCTCATTATCCTTTATCACCTTTACCTGCTGTACATCTTTCCTAGCTCGGTCCCTCTGTCTAGCCAATCGGTACAGGTCCTTTTCTCCCTCCTTACTGTCCAACCTTTCATACAATACTTTATATGCCTTATCCTTAGCCTTTGCCACCTCTCTCTTTGCCATGCACCTCATCTCCTTATAAGTCTGTCTACTTTCTTCATCTCTCTGACAACCCACTTCTTCTTTGCCAACCACTTTCTCTGTATACTCTCATGTACTTCCTCATTCCACCACCATGTCTCCTTGTCGTCCTTCCTATGACCAGATGCCATACTAAGTACATTTCTAGCCGTCTCCCTTACTAGCTCTGCTATAGTTACCCAGCTATTTGTTAACTCTTCACTGCCACCCAGTGCCTGTCTTAATTCTTCCCTGAACTCCACCTCACAATTACCCTTTTTCAATTTCCACCATTTGATCCTTGGTGCTGCCCTCACACTCCTCTTCTTGATCACCAGCGTCATCTTACAAACCACCATCCTATACTGCCGAACTACACTTTCCCCGGTCACCACTTTACAGTCTCCAATCTCCTTCAAACTGGCCCTCCTACATAAGATATAATCCACCTGTGTGCATCTTCCTCCACTCTTGTATGTCACCCTATGCTCCCCCTCTTGTTAAAATACGTATTTACCAGAGCCATGTAAATCTTTTCTCTTAAACTTCACCAACCCTATTATCCTAGTAAGAGACAAAGGCCAACTGGTTTCTGGATCAATCCAAGGTCTTTGATACCCTTTCCCTTAACCTTCTTCCAAAACAGCAGTCTTCATTTGGCATATCATACACTTCCACCAACTGGTTTTCCAACTACATTTTCAATAGACTCCAGTCTGTTAAATGGATTAATTCTTTCTCATCCTTCCTACCCTTAGAAAAACAGGTGCTTCCCAGGGTTCCATACTGGGGCCACTGCTTTTCAGTATATTTACTAAAACCTACACTCTGCCAAATGTCAAGCATTCATCATACAATATGTTGATGACTCCAACTCCACATTAATCTGTTCTGTTAGTAACATAATCACTCTACATCACCTCATCCAGCAGTTATTTTCATAAGTTGAAAGCTGGCTCAATAACTCCCTGATTCTATTCAATCCAAAAAGATAAAGCTGCTGCTATTCCTCCGAAAAGCCCTTACACACCTCAAACAAAATTTCTCAATAACAGGGTCTGATAACAAACATAGAGAAGTCATTCCCCATACCATGTCACTAGGCATAGCAATTGATCATAACCTGCAAGTTGACTTACATGTACAACAGGCTTTCAAAAAAACTCAATAAAAATTATGGACACTCTACAGAAGAAAAACTACTTAACTGATTAATACAGGAAACTCCTGTCCTCGCGACACTCTTACTCCCCACTTTACTTCCTTAGTACTGCTTAACCTTCAAGCTTCCATCCAAAAAAATTAAACCAGCGCTACAATAAAAAAGCAAAATTTGTCACCAGCTCATCAAACAGATCCCATCACTGCTTAGCCCTATAAAAGCTTGATTGACTTGAATTACCCAAGCAACTCATACCCAAATACTCCTAGTCCACAAATTAATATACAAATTAGAACAAAGCAAAGCCTTACTAGACTTATTGCACACATACACCCGTATTAGGCCACTTTGATCTAAAAAAAAAAAAAAAATGCTCTTCACTATCTACAAACCACACCTGTCAAGAAGAACTGCTGTATTCCAGCTATGTATCCCAATCCTGGAACTCCATCCCCTTATCCCTTAAACATACTAGCACGCTTTCCAATTTCAAGGCCAATCTAAAAATATCTGTCTGACACCTAGAATTGTACTTGTACAACCCTCAGGACAGATGCATGACTACCTACTCACTATAACTACGCCTTTCTCACTCTACATTTACGAACACCTCCACATTGTTGCAGGAAGTAATATCTCAACATAAAAGAAGCTCTCGCTTTAATGATGCCATGCTAGTAATGTATACTCTTCTACCTCTTCAGCCATCACTTGCTACTACTTATTTTCCTCTCTCATGTCCTTCCATTATATTTTCATCTTTTAAATAATAAACTCTCTCTCTCTTTCCATGCCATAAATTTTCCATCCTGCTCATTACTCCTTCTCATCTCATTATATTCCTCTGTCTATTTAAGCAGTAGAATACTCTATTATTTCTCTCCACCATCAGAAATGCAGTCACTATTTTGAATTTCTATGCATTAGTTTCCTTGACATAGGCTATCCACTTCTGGTGTGTCTTGCTAATTGCAATTCATATTGCATTCTTGATTGCAATTTATCCTAGTAATACTGTTTTTTTTTTTAATCTGTTGTGGGATTTTTTTCTGCTTGCATAGAATTATTTAGCAGATATTGTAAAATGTTTTATGTGTGTTTCTGTGGAGCCTTTCTCCCCAACTCTTTGTAATATGCAGTTGTTTTACATTAAGGAGGTTTGTGGTCTGCACTGTTGTGGCAGAACAGGTAGCTTACATCCTTCTAAGTTGGGAGTTGCCGATTGAAGGCTTAGTGTCTGTTATTCTAAAAGTGTATTAGTTCTATTTTAAGCACTTGGGCTTCGGGCCAGTTATTTTACATTAAGAAGGGGTGGTCTGCACTCTTGTGGGAGGAGAGGGTAGATTCTGCCCTTCTGAGCTGGGAGCTTCTGGTTAAAGGCTTACTGTGCCTGCTTATTTGAACTGTTTCTTTCTGAAATTGGTACGCCTTGTTTGCTGTAGCATAGACTAGATTCAGACCTGTTGAATCTAGCTTTGTTTGTATAACTTGATCTCTAATCCAGGCCATCTTTTTTCGGAGAAGGTTCCCCTGCACCCCAGTAGTAGGAGTGTGCAGTTAGAACTTGGTTGATCGAAGACTGCTGGAACGGGACTCAGTTTTTAGCTTTTTATTGGTTAATTGGTTAATTTGTTTAAATCAGTTTGCCCATTTGCTACTGCTATATGGACTAGACAGTCAAGAGGAGAGGGTAAACACTTGCATCACACCACACTCATCACATAGTCCCTCAAAACCTACACCACCAAAACACACACATAGAAACACAAAACACATACCTACATTCACACAGGCTCTCAATTAAAATCTGCCCAAGCAACAGAGACCTCCAAAGCAGAAACGCAAGCAACCTCCACTCCCCAACACAACCCAAATGACACATAGTCCACAAACTCAGTGTGCCACTCAACCACAGCCCATAAGGTATAACAACGTACCCAACACTCTAGTCATAGGTGACTCTATAGTCAGGCACACCGATGTTCCACTCACCAGACTAAACAAGGAGAAAATTATGGTCAGCTGCCTGTCAGGTGCCAGGATCCTTCACATAACGCACGCACTCAGGTTACTACACAACAAGTACAAATATGACTCTGTCATTGTCCATGTTGGTGTAAATGACCCGAGATGTACCTCCCTGGACTATATGAAAAGAGACATGGAGGAGTTCTCCGATCTTGTAGCCCAGATAGGTATGACCCTAGCCCTGACTAGCATCCTGCCATTACCCAGAATGATACCACAGTACAAGCACAAAATGACTTCAACACTTGGCTAAGCTTATGGTGTCATTCTGAAGGGATCCAGTATCTGTCTGCCTGGGATGACATGATCGACAGACCACGATGCTTTGCCAGAGATGGCCTGCACCTGTCACATTTGGGATTCCGGATACTGGCTAAGGCTCTTGCCACCCCTATAATGCCTTTTTTAGGCAAGGCTCAAATGACAAATTACAAGTAAGCAAAATCTGAGGGGAATGCTACTCAATACTAGAAGTCTAAACCTCAAAATGCACTCACTCGAGGCACTCCTTAAAATGGAGAACATCGACATCTGTGCAGTGACAGAGACCTGGTTCAAGGCTCCAGAGATCACCCCTGCATTACCAGGCTATAATTCATACCACACTTTTCGGCCAACTAACCTGGACTGAAACACTAAAAGCAGAGGCATATCCATATTCATTAAGGATATCTACAACTCCAGGCTAGTTGCTCAGCATAATGCATCCGAGATTATCCAAGTGCAACTAACTCTGGGCAAGACTACAATCCAAATTGTAGCTTGCTACAGATCCCCCACCATGCCACAGGATTCCCACTCCTCATTTCTTGATACACTGGAAAATATTAGGGTACAGCCTAACACCCTAATAATGGGTGATTTCAACTACCCCACCATTAACTGGGAAAACTACTCATGTACCAACTCTTTTGCTCAACGTTTTCATGAATTCATAAATTCCAAAGCCTTGGACCAACTTATCCACATCCCCACTGGGGCAGCAATATCCTAGACCTGATCATTACCAACATGGGTGACCGGTGTTCCACACCAGAGGTCAATTTCTCGTTGGTCAGATCAGACCACAAGCTAATCACGCTAGACATTTACATCCCACCCCCACCCGCCATTAGGGAAACCACCGTAAAACATTTCTCCAAAGCCAACTTCACGCTTCTTATGACAGAAGTAGCAAACTTCACGACACCCATGCAGACGGACAATAGGGGTACATCTGCTGAATCCTACACAAATGCACTTTATAGGATAGGCACTTACATGAGTGCATGTATCATGCTATCACTAACAGAACCAAGATGCTATCCTCCAAAAAAAGGAAGCCAATCTGGTGGTCGCCTGCCATAAACAAACTCTACAACAGAAAAAAGAAACTGCTGCAAAAAAAGAGTAAAATCCCATGATTGGAGGAACTCCCTGGTCAGCCTGAGTAAGAAGCTGAGATCCCTCATAAAATCCTCCAAAGCTAGTTATGAAAACAAAATCACCACTGTTTCTAAAGAAAACCACAAAGCATCCTATAGCTATGTTAAGAATCTCAATGGTAACACTCACATCTGCTCTGAGTTACAGCACAATGGCACTAAATATACAGAACCAACTGATATTGCCAACATCCTGGCAGATAGGTTCAGTGCTAACTTTACCCCCCTCTCACCCCCTAAAGGGCCCATCTTTATACCGGAAGAATGCAAAGTTCCTGTAATCATGGCTGCACAGGTAAAAAACACACACTCCAAAGCCAAGAACACAGAATCCATGGGACCTGACAACATCCCAGGCTGCGTTCTACATGAACTACAGAACAAACTGGCACCCCACCTAAGTACATGTTCAATCATAGCCTCACCTCAGGCTTTGTGCCCACTGAATGGGACACAACGATGGTTATCCCACTCCACAAAGGAGCTCCACCACGGACCCCGGGAACTACCGCTTCATTAGCCTAATGAGCCTGGTCTGCAAGGCCATGGAACGTATCATCATGGAACTTATAAACAAAGGCATTGGTAATTTCCAAACTCTGGACCCCACCCAGTTCAGGTTTGTAAAAGGCAGATCATGTCTCCTAAACCTGATAGACTTCTTTGAAGCAGTCACCAAAGCCGTAGATGAGGGTAAGATGGTTCACACAACCTATCTAGATCTCTCTCTTTCAATACCATCCCCCACTCTAGAATTAAAGATAAACTCACTAAACTAGGTATAAATCCCTATGTCACAAGATGGGTTGCCAACTGGCTCACTGACAGAACCCACACTGTGAATGTAGCAGACTCCAAATCCGACTTCAGACCAGTGACAAGTGGAGTACCACAGGGTTCAGTCCTGGGTCCTCTCCTGTTTGGTATCTACTTCTCTGAAGTACAGGCTAATACAGAAGGTCTTTGGCTAATGAAGTTCGCAGATGACTGCAAACTAGGAGCCATAATCAAAACTCCTAACAATGTGGACATCCTACAAAAGGGCCTCATTGAGACAGATGCCTGGTGTCAAAGCCATGGCCTCAAGCTCAATACCAAAAAGTGCATTGTCATCCCTTTTGGTAAAAACTCTGTACCCATGAACTACCACATAGGTGGTAGTCTACTTAAGACCGAAAGTGTGATAAGAGACCTTGGGACACAGGTGGACAATAGTCTCTCCTTTGATAATCACATCACCATAGTAGTCAGGAAATCCTTCTACGTGGCACACCTCATCACAAAAGGTTTCTCATTCAGGAAAAAAAGAGGCCATTGTTCCCCTCTACTCGACACTCAGACCCATTATAGAGTACAACGCCGCTTTTGGTATGTACCTCACAAGACATCTACAACAACTGGAAAGGCCACAGAAATACCTCACAAAGAGGATTACCGGCTTCAAACAGATGCCCTACACAGACTGTCTCAAAAAACTCCAGCTTTACTCTGTCACATATCGCCTACTCAGAGGCGATCTCTGCCTAATATACAAAGCTATGTCAAACCCAGAGCTGGTGGACATGCTCCACTTAAAGAAATCCTAATCTCTCTGAACTACACGCTTTAGGGACCTAAATCTTATTACCACAATAAACAGAACATGCTGGAGGGATAGATTCCTGTCCCAGAGACTTTCCATACTCTGGAACAAACTACATATCTATATTAAACAAAGCTCCTCATTAGCTCTCTTCAAGAAAAATCTTGATGATTGGATGGGAAATAGGAAATTCACCCCGGGGATCACTTCTGTGGCTCTGCTTGACAGGGGCACAGGTAAATAATTTTCTTTGTGGCAAAAGCCAGGGTACCTTTTGGCTATGCTTATATAGGCCCTAGGGCCAGTAGCCTAGAATCTACCTATGAAGCTTTTATACCCTTATATATAATTACTCATCAACTGCTGTTTAAATATTTTTAATCTGTTATGGAGCTTTTCCCCTTGGGCCTCTACTGAAAATGGGCCATTGGCTTAGTTGGATTTTTCCAGTTATTAAAGGACAAATAAAAATAAAAAAATATATATAAGGTATTCTCCTGGTAAATCTCTTAATCCTGTAAGTAAATTAGCAAATTAAAGACACACTTGCTATTTCTTTGTCAGTAGCCTGATTTGCACTCTTGTCCTGCTATTTCCGATACATTTTAAGACTTTACTATACTAGCGCATTTCATTTTAAAATGACAACAAACAACTACTCTTCTTGCTTTAGAATATGCACATATTTTGAATGCACTTACATTTTGTTTTACACATTTGCAGAATTATTCTTTTGATCATACCTTCTTCAAAGTTGCTTAAGTGCAGGATACTTCTTTCATGTCAGGGCTAGCCACTAGGCAGTGTAAAACATTGATTTGATCAAATAACTAATGTGGATGTGAGGCCCTCAGCCTCTTGTAAAAATGTGAAAAAAGGGACTGATGATGACTGCAGTGACAACTTCTTTCTATTATGCTAATAGTCACATCTAGTACACACAGCTCACATTTTAATTATAAAAATGGTGGGAACTACAACTGGTAGAAGAAGAATTTAGAAAGCAAAAATAAATAAATAAATAAATACAGACATACATAAATTAGCTAATTAATAAAAATAAAACCACTGTAAAAAAAACATACATGCATTTAATAAAAATGTTTAGCTTTTTTAACAATTGACGAACTTCATAAAAAAAGCTAACTCACTTCATGCTCACCTTTTAAGAATGTAAAACATCACATGATACAATCACATGCCAATTATCTAAATGCCATAAACCATAAATAATTCAAATAAAACTAACTGACAAATAATTTCATAAAATAGTAACTTATTCTGCTTGATAATAGTCCAATGTCCTATAATCCTGGTAGACTATCAGCTTTGAAAAATAATTGTCAATTGAATTCCTTATCTTCAAATTTGTTATTATAAGAGCGCCTCTTTGGCCCTCTTCAAAAGGAACCTTGATGATTGGATGGGAGAAAGGAAAGTCACCCCGGGATCACGGACAGGGGTCCAGGGAAGTAAATAGTGTGGGAAGAAATAGCCAGGGAATTGTTATGGCTAGGCTTGTATAGACCCTAGGGCTGATAGCCTAGTACCAACCTATGAACCTATAATTGCCACCTCTAAAATCAAGGTTCACACTATCAATAACAAAAATCAAATTTCTAAAACTTCATACAAGTGAAGGAATGTATAAAAAATGTATGTCTCTCATCCATAGTTTTGTTCATAAATGTGATGTGATAGTTTCCTATTTGTTTTCTGAGCATGGGAACCACCAAAGCTGCAACAACTTTTCTACATATACCACCCCATAAGAATTACAACTTCAATGCTCTGATACCTCATACAACATTTCAAAATGTTTTAATATGTTACCTATACAAGTAGGATACGTTGGGATATTGGATTATAAGTGTTTAATTAAATATTTCTTTATCTGCCACTTCATGTTATTATTGTAGACTTGTATGTGTTGCTTAGTGATATAGTTTTTAAATGTAACCAAACTGTTTCATGCATTTTTCCAACTGATTAAATAATCAGAATTTAACCACAAAGCTATAGTTTTAATAGCTGAAGGAATACCTTATGTTTCTAGGTCAAGAAATTTTATTCCACCATCTTTCCATTTTCTTATGTGATGACTGAGATGTATTCTAGGTTTGTTGATAAACCACAAGAATTTCAAACAAATATCATTAAATCATTAAATGTATTCTTTATAAGAAACTAAAGAAGTCTGTATAAAGTATAATGTATTGCAGTTTGGGTAAAATAAACATTTTGATTTAAATTAACTGATTTCCCACAAGAAAATAGCTTAAGTCATTTATTTTTGTTTGCATTGTCTAAAGTAGTTTTATAATTTGCTACTGCTATTTCTTTATTTCATTTATTTTTGTTGTAGTATTTATTGTCTAAACAGTTTTATAATTTATTAGTGCTATTTTTTATTGCATTTATTTTTATTTTAGCACTGTCTAAAATAGTTATATAATTTATTATTGCTATTTCTTTACATTTGCATGTAGGAGTAAATAATCTACATTCTCATTTAAATTCACTAACAGGTTTCATTAAAGAATTTAACTGTTTGTTAATTAATAAGAGGTTAGTTTTGTTCTGACTGAACCTTAGAACTGTTTTTAGTTCAAATTAGTTAATGGTTTTTTTTTTATCTGTTTGTGGGAACCTCAGTTTTACCTGTTGTTAACAGTATATAGCTGAGAAATAACCAAATTTGGAAAGTATCCTGATAGTATATCATTGGTAAGTTGTATTTAATTGGCTAGAGGTTCAATAGTCAAAGCAAATAACAAGATAAAGAAGGGACAACCTTGTTTTATGCCATTGCTTATCTTGACAGACTGAGAAATAAAAGATCCTAGTTTAACATATGAGAGTGAATTTTTGAAAAAGATGATTAATAAGAGATATGAAATTAATTGCAAACCTATATATTTAAACACCTTGGTTACATGAGACCAATTTACTGCATCAAAGGCTTTATTTATATCCAGATTAATTACAGACAGTTCTTGTTTATTATTATTAGCATAAGAAATTCAGATAATTATTACATTGATGCTATCCTGTGTTTGTCTATTTAATACAAAGCCAATTTGTGCCTCCTATATTACTGCTAATATAATATAATATAATATAATATCATATCATACCATACAATGAAAACTAATATTTTTTGTGCACTGGCAAAGATTGCATACAAGTTTTGTAATATTCAGTAATGATACATGTCTATAATAAGGGCATAAGAATGGATCTTTATCTTGTTTTAATAAACAAGAAATTATTGTATATTTCAATGATGGAGGTATGTTAAATGTAGTTTTAAGAACTGCTAATATTTTCTGCAAATGAGATAAAACATTTTAAGGTAATAAGTTAAATAATTCAGGAATGATGCCATCATTATCTGGAACTACATTTTCCTTCAGTTTTTACATTTGCTACTTTCATTTTTGTTATAGAAACAGTTTATTTTTTTTCTTATTTGTTCTGAAATTATTTTTGTATATTCATATTTAAAAGGCATCAATTGCTTTTTTTATTTTATATCCTACTATTCTATGCATTCATTTTATCATAGAGCTTTTCAACGGTCCAGAATTTCTTCCATATATGTTTATTTATTACTTTTAGGAACAGCTATACTGTTGATGAGCTTATTTCTTGTTATCATGTTGTATCTAAGAGCTAATTTATCTAAGCGTTTAGAAGTTACAGAATATGAATGAAAACTGACTTTTTCTAAACTAATGGAAAACTTATGCTGTAAGATCTTCTGAAACTCTGCATTCTGTTTTTTTTTTTTCATTTCTGATAACAAGCCTGTTTCTCTTTGCTATATTTTTAACT
>NC_056744.1:1034138442-1034173442 GCF_019279795.1 Protopterus annectens
AGGTCCTAAACCATACCAGCTGTGATTCTCTAGAGCATGCAACGCTTTTCTATGAATTATAATTCATCAAAAAGTGCTCTCTGTGAAACATGTTTTCAATCAAATGTTTGAATCATTGCGATTTTATGAAAATGTAATTTAATGAACTCTTATACCTGTGTGTGTGTGTGTGTGTGTGTGTGTGTGTGTGTGTGTGTGTGTGTGTGTGTGTGTGTATATATATATATATATACATATATATATTTTATATATATATATATATATATATATATATATATATATATGTGTGTGTGTGTGTCTGTCAGATGATCAATGTTTCAGAAACTCAAAACAATATTAGAGAGACCATAAGATCAAGTTTCCGAAAACTTGAACATCCCAAAAAAAAAAAAAAAAAAAAAAAGGTATGTATCAACTCCGAGATTGCACTACAATGAGGAAAAGGGTAAATTTCTCGATTCTCACTGTACATCGATCTCCATTCAAAAGCTACAGGTTTTCAAAAACTCGATCATATGGTCTTGACCTATGGAGTTCGAGTTTCTAAAAACTCGATCAGCTGATAGGCACTCAACACTAGTAAATTAGGTTCAAGGATTCAAAGTGGCTACTCATCGAATTGCAAATTATTTTATCAGTACTTTGCTTTTCTAGATCATTCCCATTAAACATTGCAGTTCACTAAAATAGCCAATAACCATAAAATCACCGGTAATCTCCAAGACCATCTGTGAATACTACTATTTCCCTCAAGGTACCACATTATTCACTATCTAATATGATCAGTGCCTTCTCTAGAAGATGCTTAATAACCTGAAATAGTCTTCCAAATTAGCTTAGATTGATAACCAGACTGTCCACTGCCTATGCCCACCTCAAAATCAGTCTTAAATATGAAGCACCATGTTGTTCAGGTTTAGAAAACTGCAGTCACTCAAAATGAGATCTACACTTGACAGATGGAAATGGTGTCTAATCTGTTTGTGTTGCTGCATTATCATTAAAAAGTTACCTAATACAATTTTTGGCTCATTCCCTGTTATTCAGTTGTTTTTCCTTTGTTTTTGAACTTTGTAGTGACTAGTTTATTACTGAAAAGGGGCTCATGTGGTCCAATCATTGTTCTGTAAAATACAATGAATAAGAAAAATAGAAATAATAATAAATATTTCCAAATTGCTTTGGATATGCGGCTCATGGGACAGTGAATACAATGTATTCAATAATGGATTAGATCAATGGGGTACAAAGTGGTACAGTGATCTCCCTGGAGTGAAATGACTTGGTCTTTAGAATTAGGTCATCAGAATAACAATTTCCTAAATTTCTTGCCCTGATCACAATTGTGGTAGCAGCAGGTTGAACAAGGTAAACTAGAACTGCATTCCTCAGCAACATATCCCATGTAATCTATGGGATTCCCCAGGCACTCCCAGGTAAGCTGAGAGATACAATCCCTCAGCTATGTCTTGAGTTTGTCACTTTCACTGGGCTGTGCCTCATATACCATCCATGGGAGGTATCCAGGGATATCATCAGACTGTGCCATAATCAGCTTAACTGACTTCACTCAGATTTTTATTCCTTCAAGTCTTTTGGACCTCTAATACCAAGATGGGAATGGATCCCATTCGTAAATCAGGGTACAATTAGAGTTCATAGATAAGTACTAGGCCAAACTGCCCTTGACAGACATTTATGTCTAGCCAGTTTCCCTTTTTGTGCTATAAATAATATATCCCATTTGGTTATAGACTGGCCTTACCCATCCCATGGTCAATAATTATATAATATCCCTAATGAGAATAATTGAGATCATATCATAGATAATTTCAGGGGACTCAAGCATGGGATAAAGCATTTAGGATCTACATCTGTCCATCAGCAGTACAAGAGGCAGTCCTGGGGTAAATTTTCTGTTTCCCATTCATAGAAATACATTGAGCTTGATTATGGACAAGGATGAACTTTGTTTTATGTGGATGGGGAGTCTGTTCCACAGCAGTGGTATCCTCTGTGAGATATACATGTCCTTCAAAACCATTCTGTCGATGTTGCTGAAAAGAGTTAGATTCCCTAGACTGAGTATTTCTGATGCCATTTGACTTGTTGGTATGCAGAGAATCCAACAGTAATGGCTCTGAGGATGCCTTGCTTACCACACAGGTCACCTCTTAGCAGTCTGTAGAATACTGAGTATAGTGACAGTGCTTTGAGTCAGTCCATGTAGGACATGTTGTTTATGTCTTTTGTACTTTTAGTAAGGTACCTCTGTTGGTGTTTCAGTTGTTGCAAGTGTCTGGACAGATACATGCCAAAAGGGGCATTATATTCATTGAATGGCCTAATGAGGGCTGAATAAAGGGGGAATAATGCCATCCCTAGATCTAGTCACAATCCCTTTGTTTATAAGCTGTGCAATACAGAAGGGCTTTCTTACAACAATAGGCACACTTTGGTCAAAGATAGGTCACTGTCCAGATGAGCTCCCAAATTGTGAACAACTGGGTCAACTCTTGGGGGTGCATTGTCAATGTGGTAGTTCCCTGGGGTAG
This sequence comes from Protopterus annectens, assembly GCF_019279795.1. Lineage (NCBI taxonomy): Eukaryota > Metazoa > Chordata > Ceratodontiformes > Protopteridae > Protopterus > Protopterus annectens. The sequence goes on from NC_056744.1 coordinate 1,034,140,998, forward strand.
ATGGCTTCCCAAAGGATACAATAATGCATGTTTTGACATTAAGTTTCAGTCCATGATTTTGACACCAGTTATTTATTTGGGACAAACCTTCCTGCAGGATAGCCAAGTCATTTAGGGATTCAATGACCGCTCTTAATGACTGCTCCTAGCTTGCAGTCATCTGCAGATGTAGTAAGCCAGAGCCCTTATGTATCAGCTTTTACTTCAGAAAAGTAGAAGACAGATGGGGAAATTAGTACTGTTTTAAAGTTTGAGTTAATCAAGAAAGCTCTTTTAAGCACCTGCATTTTACCCAGAATTTCCTCCTTCTGTTATTCATATGGAGTTACATATACTTGTAGCATATCTTAGTATGACTGAGTTTTTTTTTATTAAAACTGTTGCTCCTACTACTACTATTGGAACTGTCTATGTATCTTTCTTACACACTGCTGTTGTTTCTGCTTGCAAATCCTGGTATTTTATGAATTTTGTGTCTCTCTGTAACTAAGACATTGTAATCAATAGATGCATAGCTCTCAACGAATGAGGGACAAATCTTGACTGACTAAGGGATACATCCGGGACAATCTGGGACACTTTAATACTGCTTTAATTACTATCATTATTCAAGTGTAATTCATCACCTTTTCTCCAAAAGGCAGACGTTTTAAGAGGGCTTAAGAGAGACGGAGCTAAAATTTGAGTCAAAATCAGGGACAGTTGAGAGGTATGACCGGATGTAGCGCTTTCAATGATAAATGCTATTTTTGTCTTTTCTTCATGGACTACTATATCTGGCCTTCTCGCATCTAAGTTTTGAACTGTTGGTAATGAGTGATCTGATATGATATAAACTTCATCATACTCTATAATACTTTGTGGTTAATGTTTCAAATGCTTCGCAGCAGCCATTGTGATTTGAGGACATCCTGGATTGCCAGGCTTCTCAATCTGTCATTAAGAGTCAGCCCATCTATACTACAAAATAGCCTCATTTCTGCTTCCTAAATCTTTTAGGTTCATAGGTTGGTACTAGGCTATTGGCCCTAGGGCCTATACAAGCCTAGCCATAACAACTCCCTGGATATTTCTTTCCACAATATTTACTTCCCTGGACCCCTGTCTAGCAGGGCGACTGATGTGATCCCTGGGGTGAATTTCCTATCTCCCATCCAATCGTCAAGGTTCCTTTTGAAGACAGCCAATGAGGCACTCTGCTTGACATGTATGGGCAGTCTATTCCAGAGTATGGGGAGTCTCTGGGTCAGAAACCTATCCCTCAGGCATATTTTGTTCATTGTGATGACAAGGTTTAGATCCCTGGAGCGTGTGACTCTGAGAGATTGGGATTTCTTTAAGTGGAGCATGTCCAACAGCTCAGGGTCTGACATGGCCTTGTATGTTAAGCAGAGATCTCCACTGAGTAGACGATATGCCACAGAGTATAGCTGGAGTTTTTTTAAATGGTCAGCACACGGCATCTGCTTTAGGTCTGTGATTCTTTTAGTGATGTATTTCTGCGGCCTATCCAGCTGTTGTAGAAGTCTTGTGAGGTACATACCAAATGAGGCATTGTACTCTATAATGGGTCTAATGAGGGATGAGTACAGTGGGACAATGACCTCCTGTTTACTGGATGAAAACCCCTTAGTGATGAGGTGTGCCACATAGGATTTCCTGACTGTTGTGGTGATGTGGTTATCGAAGGTGAGACCACTGTCCACCTGTGTCCCTAAGTCTCTCATCACACTTTCAGTGTTTAGTGTACTGCCACCTATGTGGTAATTCACAGGTGCATGTTTTTTCTCAAAGGGGATAACTATACATTTATTGGCATTAAGCTTGAGCCCATGGCTCTGGCACCAAGCATCTGTTTCTCTAAGGCCCTTTTGTTGGACATCCACATCATTTGGGGATTCAATAATGGCTCCCAGTTTGCAGTCATCTGCAAACTTTGTTAGTCAGAGTCCCTTAGTGTTGGCCTGTACTTCAGAGAAGTAGATGCCAAACAAGAGTGGTCCCAGGACTGAACCCTGAGGTACTCCACTTGTCACTTGTCTGGAGATGGATTTGGAGTCAGCTACTTTTATAGTCTGGGTTCTGTCAGTAAGCCAACTGGCACCCATCGAGTGACGTAGGGATTAATGCCCAGCTTAGTAAGTGTATCTATGATGTCAGAGTAGGGGATGGTGATGAAGGCCTTGGCGAGGTCCAGATAGGCTGTGTGGACTGCCTTAACCTCGTGCACAGCTCTGGAGACTGATTTGAAGAAGTCAGTCAGGTTCAGGAGACAAGATCGACCCTTCACAAACCCAAACTGGGTGGGGTCCAGTGTTTGAAGGTTGCCAATGTCTTTGTTTATAAGTTCCATGATAATGCATTCCATGCCCTTGCAGATCAGGCTCATCAGACTGATGGGACGATAGTTCCCGGGATCCAAGGTGGATCCTCCCTTGTGGAGTGGGATAACTGTAGCTGTACGCCACTAAGTAGGCACGAAGCCTGAGGTGAGGCTATGATTAAACATGACACTTAGGTGAGGTGCCAGTTCATTTTGTAGTTCATGTAGTACACTACCTGGGATGTCATCTGGTCCCATGGATGCTGTATTCTTAGCTTTGGAGAGTGTGGTTTCTACCTGTGTGGCTGTGATTACCGGAATTTAGCAATCTTTTGGTATCAAGATGGGCCCTTTAGGGGGTGAAGTTGGCACTAAATCGATCTGCCAGGATATTGGCAATATCCTTGTGATCAGTATATTTACTGCCATTCTGTTGTAGCTCAGAGCAGATCTGGGCATTGCCATTTAGACTCTTGACATAACTATAGAATGCCTTGTGGTTGTCTTTGGAATCTTTGGCAATTTTATTTTCGTAACTAGCTTTGGAGGATTTTATGAGGGATCTCAGCTTCTTACTGAGGCTGGTAAGGGAGTTTTTTGCATCCTGGGATTTTCCTCTTTTCTGCAACAGTTTCTTCCTTCTGTTGTATAGTTTGTTTATGGCAGGGGACCACCAGAATGGCTTCCATTTTTTAGAGGAGAGCATCTTGGTTCTATTTGGGATGGCACGATTCATGCACGAGTGGATGTGCTCATACAGTGCCTTAGTGTAGGATTCAGCAGTCGAATTTTCAGCTCCCATCTGCATGGGTGTCATGAAGTTTGTCACTTCTGACTTGAGTAGCATGAAGTTGGCTTTGGAGAAGTTTTTTACGGAGGTTGCCTTACTGGGGGGTGGGGGTGGGATGTGGATGTCAAGGGTGATTTGCTTATGGTCAGACCTGACCAATGAGGGGATGACCACTGGTGTGCAGCATCTATCTCCCATGTTGGTAATGACCAGGTCTAGGATATTGGAGCCCCTGGTGGGACAATAGATTAGTTGATCGAGGGCGTTGGAATTTATGAATTCCAAGAACCGCTGGGAAAACCAGGTCTCAGTTACTGCACAGATATCGATGTTCTCCATTTTTAGGAGTGTCTCGAGAGAGTGCATTTTGAGGTTTAGACTTCTAGCATTGAGTAGCATTACCTTCAGATTTTGCATGCTTGTATCTGTTATGGTGGTGGTTTTGTCCTTTGAACCTTGCCTAAAAAAGGCACTATAGGGTTTGCAAGAGCTTTAGCCAGTAACCTGAATCCCAGGGGTGACAAGTGCAGACCATCTCTGGCAAAGCATCGTGGTTTGTCGATCATAGGTTCATAGGTAGGTACTAGGCTCTCGGCCCAAGGGCCAACGTAAGCCTAGCCAACAAGGTTCCCTGGCTTACGCCACCCAAGAAAGTTATTTTCCTGTGCCACTGTCGAGCAGAGACACAGAAGTGATCCCCGGGGTGTATTTCCTATTTCCCATCCACTCATCAAGATTTTTCTTGAAGAGTGCTAATGAAGAACTTTGCTTGACATAGATGGGTAGCCTGTTTCAGAGTATGGGAAGTCTCTGGGACTGGAATCTATCCTTCCAGCATGTCCTGTTTATTGTGGTGATAAGATTAAGGTCCCCAGAGAGTGTAGCTCGGAGGGATTGGGATTTCTTTAGTTGTAGCATGTCCAACAGCTTTGGGTTTGACATAGCTTTATATGTTAGGCAGAGATCACCTCGGAGTAGGCGATATGCTACAGAGTAAAGCTGGAGTTTTTTGAGGCGGTCAGTGTAGGGCATTTGTTTGAGGTCAGTAATCCTCTTTGTGAGGTACTTCTGTGGCTTTTCCAACTTCTGCAGATGTCTTGTGAGGTACATTCCAAAAGAGGCGTTGTACTCTATAATGGGTCTAATGAGTGTCGAGTAGAGGGGAACAATGACCTCTTTTTTCCTGGATGAGAACCCTTTTATGATGAGGTGTGCCACATAGAAGGACTTCCTGACTACTGTGGTGATGTGACTATCAAAGGAGAAACTATTGTCCACCTGGGTCCCAAGGTCTCTTATCACACATTCGGTGTTAAGTAGATTGCTGCCTATGTGGTAGTTTATAGGTACAGAGTTTTTACCAAAGGGGATGACACTGCACTTTTTGGCATTGAACTTGAGGCCATGGCTCTAACACCAGGTATCTGTCTCAGCAAGGTCATTCTGTAGGATGCCCACATCATTTGGGGACTTGACTATGGCTCCTAGTTTGCAGTCATCTGTGAATTTCGTTAGCCAGAGGCCTTCTATGTTAGCCTGTACTTTGGAGAAGTAGATACCAAACAGGAGAGGTCCCAGGACAGAACCCTGTGGTACTACACTTGTCACTGCTTTGAGGTCAGATTTGGAGTCTGCGACTTTTACAGTGTGGGTTCTGTCAGTGAGCCAGTTGGCAACCCATCTTGTGACATAGGGATTTATACCTAGTTTAGTGAGTTTAGCTATAATTCCAAAATGGGGGATGGTGTCGAAAGCCTTGGCGAGGTCAAGATAGGCTGTGTGAACCACCTTACCCTCATCTATGGCTTTGGTGACTGCCTCAAAGAAGTCGATAAGGTTCAGGAGGCATGATCTGCCTTTCACAAACCTGAACTGGGTGGGATCCAGAGTTTGGAGGTTACCAATGTCTTTGTTTATGAGTTCCATGATGATACATTCCATGGCCTTGCAGACCAGGCTCGTCAGGCTAATAGGTCGATAGTTCCCGGGATCAGTGGTAGCTCCCCCTTTGTGGAGTGGTATAACTGTTGCTGTGCTCCATTCAGTGGGCACAGAGCCTGATGTGAGGCTATTACTGAACATAATGCTTAAGTGGGGAGCCAGTTCATTCTGAAGTTCATGTAAAATGCATCCTGGGATGTTGTCCAGTCCCAAGGATGTCATGGATCATGTCATCCCAGGCAGACAGATATTGGATCCCCTTTGAATGACACCAGAAGCTTAGCCAATTGTTGAAGTCAATCATTTTGTCCTTATACTGTGGTATCATTCTGGGCGAAGGCAGGATGCTACTCAGGGCTAGGGTCATACTTGCCTGGGCCACATGATCCGAGAGCTCTTCCATGTCTCTTTTCATGTAGTCCAGGGAGGTACGTCTCAAGTCATTCACTCCAACATGGACAATGAGAAAGTCATATTTGTACTTGTGGAGTGACTTGAATGCATGCGTTATGTGACGGATCCTGGCACCCGACAGGCAGTTGACTGTAATTTTCTCCTTGTTCAGCCTGGTGAGTGGGACATCAGTGTGCCCGACTATAGAGTCACCTATGACTAAAGTGTTGGGTACGTTGTCTTGCCTTAGGGGCTGTTGTTGGGTGGCACACTGGTGTTGTGAGCTATGTGTCACTTTGTTTGTGACCGGTGTTTGCACTTCAGCTTCGGAGGTCCTTGTTGCTTGGGCAGGTTAATGTTAAGGGCCTCCGCATATGTGTGTTTAGTATTGCTATGTGTGGGTGTTGATGGTGTGGGCTTTGAAGGGCTATGTGCTGCTTGAGGTGTAGTGCAGGTGTTAACCTTCTCCTTTTGACTGTCTAGCACAATCTTGGCTGGAGAGAGCTTTGCTTCCAGTTTGGCTATGTAAGTGCATCTCTCACAGGTTGTAGTGTTGGGTGGTAGGAGGAGAGGGCTGTCTGTGTACATGAGGCAGTTGCTGCATTGCCCCAGTATGCCCAGATTCACCAGGTGGACAGGAGAAATCACCAGAAGCTGACCCTTTGATATGCCTATTTAGGTGCTTTTTTTGTAAAGTACAAGAGCTGTTTTCCCTTCCTTTTGCAAGGTACTTTGCAATTATAGGCTGTTGTAGTACCTACGATTAATTTCTCCTTATTAACATGGAGAGTTGAGTGCTTGTATCAGTTTAATGATTCCTATTGCTTTCCAGCAGGTTCTAGAGCAAGTGCTAGTCACAGAGGTTCAGATTTTGGTGCTACTACTGAGAAACCAGCTAGTTCTAAGGGAAAATTTGAAGAGCAGACTTTCTGGCACCTGGAATAGCCTAACTGTAGCCCCGCGGTGCTGCACAATGTGAAGAATGTGCGAACACATGCATTTTTAAGCCAGAAAGTTGAAAGGGATAGAAATCAGCCCAAAATAGCTAATAAAATTACAATTTCAGCTGGAAACCACTCCTCTAGTGTTAGATAGGCAGTACAATGCTCACCACTCCCACTGGTGAGCAGTAGGACTTCCCTCTACCACAGCAAGGTCTGGATAGCTCTGAACACAGAGAATAAAGTCCTGAAACCAGCAATGCCTGGGATCTGGACTATACTAGCTAGGAAAGGCGGGAAACAAGCAAACAAGATAGTATATATATATATATATTTTTTTTGTTAAAACAGGATAAACAATGCAATAATACAGTAAATAAACACAGAAAAGACTAACGCACTTGAGTGCATAGCCCTAAACAGTAAATGTAATTAAAACTCTACATAATTAGCAATTTAAAACTTTTTAAATGAAGCAAGGCAAGTGCACAACTGAAAAACGATTTAAGAGGCAGTAATACAGTAAAATAAGTAGCTACTCTACATTTAACAGAAAAGTCTATATATACAGAAAAGCAGCTAAAACACACTAAAACAATTCAGATGCAGTGCAACCTAGAGCACTTGAGTTGCAGCAATATTAAGGCAAATACAGTTTTAATAAATGCACTAAAATATACTCTATATTTCCAAAATGTTTGAGAAACACAGTCAGAACACAAGGAGATTCAGGCAATTGTTTTTATTTTATTTACTTATTTTTTTTTTTTTTTAGGAAAGGGAGAAAGGAGGAACAGAAGGAAAGAAACTAAGTGGGTTCGCCTTTTCAGATGTTCTCTCTGTATTAGGTAGAATGAGTTAATGACACTAGGCTAAGGGGAGTGTCCCAGATCAAATTTACAGTAGGGGCGGGCAGCTGCAAAGCCACCAAGTATAACAGCAAGACACCAACAGGGAGGGAGAGAGAGTACAATACTAAAAGGTGGATACAATACTAAAGCTACTAGCCTACACTCTTTTAGACAGTAAACACTACAGAAATGTTTATCACAGCAGAAGAACAGCAGTGACACACAAAACGAAAGCTTTTAAACAGATAAAGGAGCAAGGAGACTCTACAGAATGCTTTTAACTGCAAACAAATCAGTTATATGATACACTTCTAGGCAGGAAATCAGAACAAACAAATAGGTGCTTAACAAGTATAGAAAATTTCCTGTTAATACCTTTCACATAGTGAAACTAGCTATAAAGCTTTACAAACAGTGTGGCAGTAAAAAACTTATTTCTCAGGCCCTGTAAGGCAGACAATTTTAGTTTAACCATGCAGATTAGTTAATAGCAATAAAATACAGTAAAAAGTATGCAGCAGGCAATAAAAAAGTGCTATATATAAATTGCTAGAAGCAATAACCAGTATAAATAAGCCAAGAAAAAGATACTCATTGTTATATATCTCAGATCAGAGTTGTAGTCAATGCCCCTCCTCCACTCAGCTCATTCTTTCAGCCACCATCCAAAACTCATCCATAGGTAAGAATTGGAACACAAACTGACCAGTAAACTTTGTTGAGTAACTCATCTATTGCTTTCCCACCACAGTCTGGTACAGTGTTTGCAGCCAGAGCCATTGATACCTTATGTACCTCCTCAACTCTAAGCTGAAGAGCAAAAAAAAAAAAAAAAGTATAAAGGTCTTCTGATAAAACTATTCAAACTGCAGCAAAAAAAAAAAAATGCCACTTACTACATATAGAATACTACCCATGAAGCACCTCAGAGCTTCAGCCATAAAACACAAATACAATATTGGTATTAATTTCTGAAGAAAGTACTGTAATACTGTACCACTGGCAACTGCCAAATGCTTCTCTTAACACACTGTTCCAATGGCAACTGCCTCTTCACCCACCCTAGCTGTGTCTCTGCTTGCAGCCATGCTATCATAAATCAGTCTTCTGATTACATTTCCCAATCCTGCCTATCTTCATATGTTCATAGGTTTATTTGTGAATATGACTCTAAGACAATTAAACTTCATGTGAGGTAGCTACTCCACCCTTACTTGGGGAGAACAACACATTCTTTTCTGGAAGAGAACTATAGTCTCTGAGTTGGAAGTGCTTGCTGATTTTTCATCCCAACTGTTTCATATTCAAAAGTGTCTTATTTTAGTACATGTTACAGATCACAATCATTTGGGACAAAGAGGATAACATCATCTGCAAATAACAAAGATGCAACTTTATCCCCAAAATGGATACTCTCCAGACATTGGCTACACATTGCTATTTTCTACAAAAAACATAAAAAGGAGGTGAGACAAGACATACACCTGGAAGATTAATTTGCCCACTTTGAAAATGTTCACCTTATCACCAATAATGTGAACACAATGCTCACTTCTAGTTGGATAATATGGCATACAACAACAACACTGGGGCCATATATTATTCTACCACCTCCTGCAATGCAATCCAGAATACAAGGGCATGTGCTTTCTCCAACTGTACAAAATGCGTGCAAATGGTACTGGTGAACTCCCATGACTCCTGAAATAATTATGCAAGGACAAAGAGTTGATGTACTGTTCCACAGCCAGGATGGTATCTGTGCTGTTCTTCCTAAATCAGATACTTTACTTTTGGATGAGTCTTCTTCCTAGCAACCAGACATAGGCTTCCTTAGGGAGATTAAAGAACATTATCCCATTCTGATATGAACATACCCACTATTAAAAACTGTTAGTCTAGATGTACTGTCCCAATCTATCAAGAAACACAGACTCCCAAGAATGTCCACAAGCCTTAGGATTTCCAGAAAGATATCATCCACTTCACTTACAGAAATGGAGCCAGATGTACTATGTATTTGTCACTGCTTCCTCGGTGGATGGCAGGTCAGCTGGCTTCAAATATTTCTTTCAGCTGTCAACATAGTCATCACATGGTTTGCCGGAACTTCTCTGAAGCCATCCAAGAGTCATTCTCTATGGCCTTGCCAAACACCTTTCACACCTGTGACTGCTGCAGCTGCTCCTTTCTTATTTTTAAGTACCTACCACTCAATTCCTGGGACACTTTTGAAAGCATTGCGCTAAAGGTCTCTTTGTTTAACCTGGCAGATTCTCACACCACTGGCTGCTACAGTTAGTGCCGTGACAGATATGAAAAAATTAATTCAGGCTGCACATTCACAACCTACCCAGGTATGCAGGAGAAGGTCTTCTGGAGGTGGGAACTGAATTTATCCTGCATAGAGGTACCATGTAGACATGTACAGAACACTCTCATTACATAAAATTCCTGCCTCCATCCAGCAGCTGTCCCATCCACCTGACTCATATTGCTGTCTAATGGTGATTACTTGAAAACTTGTCTCTCTGGTGACCCAAGTGTCCAAAACATACATCTTCAGGTCTAATGACATAACTACAAAATCCATAATTTGCCTTTGGACCTAGGCACTCTGGTACTAAGTACACTTATGAGCATCATTGTGTTTGAAGTATATGCCACAGACACGCCACAACTAACAAACAAAATAACAAACAATCTAACAACTATTTGCCACATACGTTCAGATCAGCTAATTTCTTCCCAGTCAACCCCCTTTAGATGTCTCCATCATTCTGCATATGAACATCGGAGCCTTCCAATATGATTATAGAATCCATAGGCAAATCCTACTGAGCACTGCACCAATGGTCTCTCTGAAGACAGAATGCTCCAAATAGATGATATGTAAATTTGCACAAAAATGCATAGTTTCTTTTCTAGACCTTGCAGATACATTGAGGTAACACTCATTTACTAACAGAAGCTCCAGATGAACAGCTTGTGAGTATTGCCTTACCTGCCTGGAGTCTCTCCTGAGAATCATTTCCAAATAGGAGACAGAGATTAATTTTACTTGAGAAGACTGATTCTTGAACTAGTGCTGTGTGTAGAAGTAAGATAAACTATATTTAGATGGTATTCTTTAACCTCCTGCATAAGCTCAAGGCACTAATTCAGCAGTGAGATAATATTCTATATTGCTACAACCAGCTTCCATTGCCAGTCTTGTCCCTCTTAATTCTTTCTGCTCCAGCTTGCCACTTGATTGGCATAACATTTAACCTTCACCCTTCACCCTGTAGTTGGTGATCCCACAGTGAGACTGTATTTAGCATTTTGGATTGAGTCAAAAGGGTTATGCAGGTCATCTGGCCATGAGATACTCATTGAAAAACACAACCACCAGGTCTTACTCCAGGGTTGAGTTCCTGCATCCCTGGTTCAGATGAATTTTTCAGATTCCTTAAATAAGCCATCATGGAGGACATTTTGGATTGTTGTTTATTTGGCCCCTCTTGGTGAGATTGCCAAGAAGGACCATAACAACAGCATAGGTTCCAGACAGCACACCTCTATTGATTCCAGAGGCATACAAACCCATTGATTATGATATGCTCATAATTCCAAAATATTTGGAATTAGACATTCTACAAAATATCCTTTTCTGATTTTGTTAGGTACACACCAGTTACAGTTTAAATTTCTGTCAGCCATTATTTTTTGAGTTTTAATGCTTTTTGTTGAATTTACCTTGTAATGTAAAGTACCTTGTACAGTGGAACAAATGGGCTGACTGGGTAAAGGTAGAACTACCATCAGGCAGGTTTCATTGAAACAGGGAATGGGGAAGGGAAAAAAATTAGAAAACACTTTTGCAGGAGGCTATGCCCCCTGCACCTTCCAATCTGGTGTTCTTGTCTCCACATCCCTAGTTTATACATACACTACCTCTGAGGTCATTCATATTCAGAGAAGCGATAACATATGTCCAAAACATGAAAAAAGAAGTTATGTACTCACCATAACGTTCCATGTTTGTAGTCCATTTCACCCTTCATTCTCACATATGGGTTCGGAGCCGATCTCGGCTCCGACTCGACCAATTACAAAGCTCGAAGTCTCTCAGTTGGTTCGTGGCAAGGTAGGTATCCCATAGTACACTAGTAAGAAACCCCAGATCTTGTTTGCTGCTATCTAAAAAAGTGATAGAAAATATTTCCACAAGGAATAACAAAAATGAAAGGTCTTCACCCTACAGAAGATAAATACTATCTTGTCTCCAGATCCTCCAAGGATACATGGACAGGGGTAGGTGGGTGGGTTCATATGAATGAAGGGCGAGATGGACTACAAACATGAAATGTTATGGTAAGTACATAACTGTAGTCCTATCTCGCCTTCATTCTTACATATGGGACAGCGTCCCTAGCACCTTTTTCTCGGGTGGCTTACGGGAATATACTCCTAAGAACCGTGGAACCAAAAGAGGCACTACCCCTAGAGGCCAAATCCAATTTGTAATGAGTAATAAAGGTATGAGGGGTAGCCCAAGTTGCTGCTGCACAAATACTGTCAACTGGGACTCTGGCTTGAAAAGCAGCAGATATGGATATGGATCTGGTAGAATGAGCCTTAAATTTAAATGGGAGTTCCCTGCCATTGGAAGAGTAAATAAACGAGACACAGTTTGAAATCCAATTTGATAAAGTTATCTTAGAGACTGACATACCTTTCCTTGTCTCAGAAAAAGATATGAACAATTGGTCTGATTTTCTAAGCTCATTGGTTCTATGTAGATAGAACCTTAACTGTCTGTGAACATCAAGTTGATGAAACTTATATTCTGCACCGTTTGAATGATTAGGAAAAAAGACTGGCAGTTCGATAGTTTGATTCAAATTAGACTGAGAGCAAACCTTGGGGATGAAGAACGGATTTGTACTAAGGGAAACTCTGTCTCTGAAAAATCAAGTAAAGAGGTTTGACTGACAGTGCTTGTAACTCTGACACTCTTCTGGCGGATGTAACAGCTACTAGAAAAATGGTCTTCCATGAAAGGAACTTCAATTCACAAGAATGTGTAAGCTCAAAAGGCGGGGAAGTAAGTTTGGACAGAATGAAATTTAAATCCCAAGGAGATACAGGTTCCTGAAAAGGAGGTTTTAGCATGGTAGTGCCTTTTAGGAAAGATTTACACAATCTGTGAGCCATAAGATTAGGCTCATGTTGTCCCAAATGAAAACTGGAGATCGCTGCCAATTGAACTTTGATTGTAGCAGCAGCTGATCCCTGAAGAAAGAGTTCGGTTAGGAATTCTAACACCAAGGGAATGGAGGCTGTGTAAGGATCTATGTTCTTTTCTTTTGCCCAGACAGAAAATCTTTTCCATTTGCTAGTGTATAATTTTCTCGTAGAAGGCTTGTGGGAAGACGTGAGGATACGAGTAACTGCAGGTGAGAAATCATGAAGCCTGACTAGAGATGGAAGTGGAGCAGCCATGCTGTCAAGTTGAGGGTGTGGAGGCAGACGTGGAAAGTGCCTGACATGTGTGTCAGAAGGTCTGGAACTGGGTCCAGAGTCCATGGATCGTCTAGAAGGTGAGGCCCGAGAAAGGGGAACCAAATCTGACGAGGCCAGTAAGGAGTGATAAGAATCATTTTGCTTCCCAAGGTCTTTGCTTTCTGGATCACCTTCAATATCAGTGGAAAGGGAGGGAATGCATAAAGAAGTCCCAGGGGCCAATTGTGAACAAGTGCGTCTTTCGGTGTCTCCCTGGGGGGAGAATAAGGGAGAAGTAGCTGCTGCATTTGGCATCGATTGGACTGGCAAACAGATCGCAGCAAGGTTGTCCCCATTTGCAGACAATCTGTTCTGTGACTTTCTGATTCAGAGACCACTCGTGAAGCATCAAGATTGCCCCGCTGAACTTCTCGGCTATCACATTGGTTGTCCCCGGGATATGCATTGCAAATAGAAAGCATTGGGAAGATATCGCCCACTGCCAAACGCGAAGAGCCTCTCGACATAGGGGGTAGGATCTGGCTCCTCCTTATTTGTTTATATACCATACTACTGACATATTGTCTGACTGGACTGCTATCGTCCCTAGAGGATGAAAGTCATGAAGTGCTTGCAACGCTAGTAGCACTGCTCTCATCTCTAGGACATTGATATGCAAGTGAGCCTCTTAATCTTGCCATATGCCTTGGACAGTCCTGCCTAGATAATGCCCCCCCCACCCTATCTGGGAGGCATCCGTGGTCACAGTAGCAACGGGTTGGCGAGGAATGAAAGGTGCTCCTGTTGTTAGTTGATTGGGCTGAATCCACCAACGAATGTCCTTTTTGCAAGATTATGTTATCAGAATAGGATGAGACAGAGGCAGTTTTTGAAGAGTCCACCGGGAAAAGAGTAACCATTGAAGGATTCTCATATGTATTCTGGCTAGCAGAACTATAGAGGCCATGGTCCCCAAAACTTTCAGCACTGTGTTGGCTTTGACTCTTTGTTGAGGAAGTAGACTGTATATCTGTTGTCTTAGATTTTGTATTCTGTCTGAAGGCAGACGAGCCGTCATGGCAACTGTGTCTATTTCTGCGCTTATAAAAGTCACATATTGAGAGGGTGACAAGGCAGACTTTTCCCAATTTATTGTAATCTCTAGCTGAGTGCAGAGCTGGATGGTTGAATCCCTGGCTTGTAGAAGTAGGTGCCTGGTGGTGGCGGTCAAGAGCCAATCGTCCAGGTATGGAAACACTTGGAATCTAAGACATCTCAAGTGAGCTGTCACTACCGCCATGCATTTGGTGAACACCCTGGGGGCTGTGGTGAGACCAAAGGGCAGAGCATGAAATTGGTAATGACTGGCTCCCAGCCAGAAGCGTAAATGACTCCTTGATGCTCTGTCCATTTTTATGTGGTACTACGCATCTTGGAGGTCTGTAGAGAACATCCAATTGTCTTTCCCTAACAGAGGGAGTATAGACTGCAGTGTTACCATTCGGAATTTGGACTTCTTCACTGATTTGTTTAATTTGCGGAAGTCCAAAATGGGCCTCCAGTCCCCTGTTCATTTTGGCACTAAAAGGAATCTGGAGTAAGTTCCGAATCCTATCTGGTCTGCGGGGATGGTTTGGATGACTCTTTTTTGAAGCAACTTTTGAACTTCTATAGTTGCTTGATCCCTGTGATTGGGTGGAACATCTGAGATATTCTTGGTGATATGGGGTGGGAAAGAGAAGGGTATGGAGTATCCTCTGGTAATTATTCTTTGTACCCACTTGTCTTGGGTAATGTCATGCCAGGCTTCTGGATACAAAGATAAGCGACCACCAACTGGCTCCAGAGAAGCGCAGTCGGGCCCCACTTCAGGAGCGCTGATAGGGACATCTACGAAATTAATCGCGGCCACCATGGTTTTGCCTCTAGGGCGACGTCTACCATTAATTCCTCCTCCTCTGCCTCTGAAGGAGGAATCACCCTGTGCGTCCGGGAAAAATCTCTGGGATTTCTTGAACCACATTTCCCGCCTCTCTGACCCTTAGGATATGGTCTAGAAGGGACGGAAAAACATACTCCGATGGCAGAGAAAGTTTTCCCTTCCTGCTCGCACCTAGTGAGTGTATGTTTTACCTTTGGTCCAAACAAAGAGGAACCGTCAAAGGGGGCATTACTAAAAGTAGATTTGAAGGCCTCCGCAAAGTTACATGAATGCATCCAGGAGTGTCTCCTAAGGGAAACTCCTGAACCCGCTGCCCTACTCGCTCCATCTGCTGCATAGGATATCAGCCTCATGGAGGAGTTAACAATGGAGTTTAAGGTGGACAACTGAGCAGTAACCTTCTCAGGGACTCCTTCAGCTAATGTACCTTGGAGAGTATCTCCCAGCTCCTTTAGGAGATCTCTTTGAAGCCTAGTAAAATGGGTGAGGTAATTCAGCGATCTGAGTGTAAATGTCGCTGAAGAGAAGATACGCTTCCCGTATCTATCCATTGTTCGAGACTCCTTGTTCAGTGGATGGACAGATGAAGAAGTCTCCTCTAGTTCCTTCTTTGTGGCTGCCACCACCACCATGGCATCGACAGTCACACCTTTGGTCAAAAAATCTTTCTCTTTGGGGGCTGAAAGAAACTTGTTGGGCCTTCTGGGGACTCGTTCCACGGCATTAGGAGTTTCCCACACCTTTTGACTAACCAGGTCCAAGAGCTCATCGAAAGGTGGAGACACCCAAGAGGCTGAATGTTGAGACCCTAAAGCCTTCAGGTACACTGACTCCTCATCAGAAAGGGTGACAGTGGGCCAGCCACCTCTCTGTTTCAGGATCTCTAAGATATCTACAAAGGAGATATCAGAGGATGACCTAGGGGACCCTTCTTACTCCACGAGGTCAGTGTCCAAGGTGACAAACTCATCAGGGGATTCTACATGCTTCCCCTTGCAAGTTCTCTTCCGAGGGGGCCCCTCAGAAGGGTATTCTGGGGAGGTATTGGAAGACTGGGGGCCACCCAATGGGGGCTCCTGAGGCTGCGGGTCTCTGCTGCCAAGAGAGAGAGAGAGACAGACGGTGCTGAGACAGAGGTCCGAGCTTGAGGGGAAGAGCATCAGTACCCTTGTGTGGAGCTGAAGACCTAGACAGCACGCTCATCATCTCAAATGCAGATCTCTCTGGCTCCGAGGACAGTCCCAGTTCCAAGGAAACGAAGTAGCCCTCGACTCCAAAGCGATCAGCTCCGAGATGGATGTAGGATCCAAACTCAGCCTAGCTGACACACCAAGAGGTAGGCTCAGAACCAAAGAGGTTCGGGTCCAAGCTTCCCTGTCAGGGCCAACTGGTGAGCTTCGGCTCATAGACACCAAGGACAGCGCCGAAGGTGTCAGAGCGGAACTCTGCTCCAGGACAGACACAAGAGGTGCTGGAACCGAGGGTTCCACAACAAGTGGCACTGATATCTCTGGCTCTGAAGGACCAACATGGCTCGGAGGAGGAACAGCAACAGGGATTATGGTCTTAGATGGCTCCAGAACCAATTTGGTTGGAACAAGCAACAATTTTGGTAACGCTGATAACTTCAAGAGTCTAAGCACTACTCTCTCTACATCCTCTTCAGATAGGCTCTTGGAGGATCTGGACGATAAGGTAAGTGACCTAGATCTCTGCAAAATAGGAGATCTTAGAGTTGGGGAGACCGGGAATAACTCTCTAGACCGGCTCCAAGGTACATTTTCAGTGGTCGGCTCCGAAAAACTTGGGGCCGACACTGAAGTGTCGATATCGATAACCTCGACTGGCTCAGAAGGCAGTGGAGCCGAAGAAGTACAAGGTTTGTACAATTTCGATATTTTTTGAGGAGGTCCAGATAAAATAGTCAGTGTGGGAGAATGTCTCTTGGCCAATTTGACCTTCTCTTTCTTTGAAGAAGTAGATCTGGAGTGTGAGTATGTACAGCTGGCTAAATCCTCCTCAAAGGAAGGCTTAAGGAGACCTTTCAGGATCAGTTTGTTCTTCCTTTCTTGGAGAACTTGAGAACTGAAAGAGTGGCAAAAACAACATGTTTCCTGAAGATGTATAGCACCAAGACAGTAAACACAATTACTATGTCCGTCAGTTAATGAGGTTTTTTTGGGAGCATTGAAGACACTTTTTAAAACCCAAAGGTTTATGATCCTTAGACTCCTTAGACATGTTTACTCAAACAGAAACACTAGGGAAAGCAGAAAGGAGAGGACAAGGTCCTCTAACTTAAATGGGCCTATCCCTGCAAGAATCACTGCACACAAGGAAACACAACCAAGGACTAGGTCCTCTTACTTAAACAGGCCTAGCCCAGCTCAAGAACAACACACAAAGACGAGCAAAAACAGAGGACTAGGTCCTCTAACTTAAACAGGCCTAGCCCTGCTGAGAAAACAACACCAGAAAAAGGTTAATAGAGGACTAGGTCCTCTAACTTAAATGGACCTAGCCGTAAACAGAGAAGAAGCTAAGTCGAGAAGAAAAACTACCAAAAATTGCTAAATCTTAACAGGCTAATTACTAGCTAATAAGAATAGTAAAAACACTGCACACAGCTATCAATAAGAATACTATTCTAGTGAAAATACAATATTAGAAAAGTTCCTAACTCAAACACGGACCTGCGCTAATAAGAGTAAATATATCAAAAAACTAGCACACAGGTAAGGAATACCACTCGGGGGAACAAAACGGGCCTGCAGAAGCAATGGCCAACAAGTTCTCAACAACAACTTCACAAAATGCAAAAACACACTACTATTTTCTACCTGTAATAACTACGACTAAGCTATATAAACTAAGCTAATACTATATGCCAAAATTATCACTATGAACAATAATAATGTAGAAAAAATCCAACTTAGCCACGGCCAAGAAAGAAGCACTTCTGAACTTGTAGATGCGGCAAATGAGATCTGGGGTTTCTTACTAGTGCACTATGGGATACCTACCTTGCCACAAGCCAACTGAGAGACTTCAAGCTTTGTAATTGGCAGAGTCAAAGCCGAGGATTGGCTCCGAACCCATATGTAAGAATGAAGGCGAGATAGGACTACAGAACATTTAATGTTTTTCCTCTTGAGGCTTATGACCTCATAACAAAGCACAGCACTTGTGACAAGCTCTGATCTACTAAGATGGTGATAACATGTAAATGCAATTTTATATGTAATATCTCAAGATCAAACAGCAGAGTTCACAGTCAACATTAGTGATCCTGATTAATTTAGGCCACTAAGGACAATATTCCAGTCTATTTTTGTAAGTATACAATTTATTACATAATGTTTTCTATTAATGAAGTATGGGGAAGATGATTTATTTATGACTAAGTTTAATTTTACTCTTGAATTAAAGATGGTAATACTATGATCTGTGCTGAAAATTCCCAGGTTTGTCAATATGATATCTAAGGTATTAATCCCCCAACTGTGATTTTATAACATTTGTTCCAAAATGTTTTACTTAACATAATCAGTAAAGTTGGGACATATTTATTTGCTGTTGAAATGTGCACTTAGTCCATGCTTGGATAGCTAGTCCTCATAAAAATTATAATTTCAATGATGTTTATATCCTGAAGTTTTGTCAGGAACTCCTCATGCTCTGTAGGGTATATACTGGGTGTACAATAAGTCCTACAATAATATAAGTAATACCACTTTATTGATTATTGTTTGCTCCATATTTGGTCCTAGGTTGGTTTATTGACTTTGGGCATTTATAAGATATTTTACAAACCTCGAACCATTGACACCTAGCTCAGCAGATGTGCAACAGCGAAAAGATGTAGACTGCCAAATTTGTGATATGTATTTTGCATCTTTAAATCATATTTGAGTAATAGTACAGCTATCAACATCCTTCAAACAGAGAGAAAAAATTTTCTTAACCATAAGTTTTATTCTTTAGTCTTCTGACATTTAGCTTCTCAGATTTTTTCTACATTTTTCAAATTTGTTTTAGTATTTGAAATAGTCTGAAAAGACACAGTGGTTATGAAAAATTGCCTGGTCAGTGCTTTTGCTACCCAAGGAGAAAGGTTGAGTCCATCAAGTGCAAAGCACTCCAGCTACTTAGTTACACATCTTTATTTAGCAAGGCAAGCACAGAGTCTTCTGTTTATGACACCATGTCCTTACGTACAGACTGAGCACGCAGATTTTATTATGACATGCAGGGGCCATATGAGGTAATGGGAAAATTTTGTCAAGTAGAAGCATTTTCTCATGCTTAGTATGATGTTCAGTAATTCCATAACCTGCTGCATATCCAAGAAGAAGACATTGTTAGACTCTGTTACAATTTAAAAAATTATCATGTTTGAATTATACTTCATTGTTTTTAAACTAATGACATTTTGCCACCAGACTGGGATGACACTGTCATGAACTTCTTGAAACACCAGTAAAGTAAGTACCTATTTTTACACATATTGGAGTCATCAATGACTAGTATACATGTGCATTGCCACAGTAAAAAGAGCCTTGTGCGCCTGCACTGCAAAAGTGTGCTACTTGGTTGGGAAGTTGAACATGCATGGGACCATGTATACACCACCCAATGTAGGTAGAGGAGAGCTCACAGCCTTCAGCGAGATTGATGATAGGACAGTCCACAGGATTTGCAGAAAAGCTCATTTCCTAATATGCGACTTTTGCCACTTATGGGGAATGAATAGGTTGGTGGAGGACGGCTCCTGCCTTGATGAAGGGACAAATTGGTCAAGGAGATTGTGTGCAGGAAGTGGAGCCACAGGGTCGATCCTTTGGACCACAAAAAAAATCAACAGGAATAATGGTTGAGTTGGGGGAAACTCAGATTTCAATATAGCAGTCTGTTCTGGCAGCAGTCTCAAGATAAGATTTCCTCACACAGCAGTTCTCTCAACTAAATCTTGATCTGGTCTTTCCTTTTATCTCTACTTCTACCAATAGTTCTCAACATCTACCAACAGTTGCAGAAAATCTAAAACTGCCTTAATGCAAGAAAGTAAGCAATGCAGCAACACCTAGAAACTCTAGCATAAATTAGCAATCAAACATGGATTTTAGCAACTACAGACTAAAATAATATTGTCTGGTTTTGTATTACAACTTCATTAGTGTAATACCAACATGGACTTAAACAACCACATTTATAAATGCTGCATCCATCACATGAATTCAAAATTCAAAAGATGTCTTCCATCTCCTTTCCCAGCCAAAAAGCAATTAATTTTCCTGGGGCTCACAGAAGAAAACAAGAGGCTTGCTTTATACTTTAGTCTAGACCTTTTAAAACTGCAAGAAAATGTATTTAAATGAAATGTCACTACAGTAAGACAACAGAATAACAAGAAGAAGGCAATTTAGTATGCAGCCAAAACATCAGATTTCTACACTCAGCAATCCGGTCTGGCAGCTGTCCGAATAGAGACCTGGTTTGGTGTTATTTGTAACATTATGTACAAAGACCAGTTTCCAGCTTCTTCCAGAATTAACAAGAAATCTCCACTGTGCTCCACGGAAATAAATGTAATGTTTGCTCTCTACTTTGAAAACACCAAAGGAAAAAAATAAACAGAATATCACTGCAATAAATCAAGAAAAAAGTAAGATGGACAGACAGGCAGATCATTTCCTTACATAGCAGTCTGTTTTGGCATCTTTCTCAGTAGAACTCAGTGAAGAATGTTGCAATGAATACATGAGAAAGGTATTTTAGGACATAATGTTCTGAGCCTTTTCTGTTTATTTTCATGGAGACATATGCAAGTATGTATGCATTTACTTACTTATTTACATACTTATTTCAGAGTCTTGTTTTCTACTGCCATGCCTGCCAAATATCAGCCATGTTCCATACGTCCTAAGACCACACAAAAGCTCTGTAGAGGTGATGTTATCCACACAGCCATGAAGAGAGTTTGGTTCCATCTCTCCGTGTCCTGCAGCAGTACAATAGCTGTCCTAATAGCATGAGATCTGGTTTCATTGCAGTGGGACTAGCCACATTTAAGCATGGACCTAACTGTCCCAGGTTAAGTAACTTCCCAAAATCTCTGCAATGCTATGTTTTTTTACTTAATTAACCTAACCCATTTTTCATGGATCTGGCATGCATATCTCTGATGTGTGGACACACAATTCAAGTTTTGTGAGGCATAAACACGTCCACTTATGCAACATATTTTGGCTACATAAATACACTATTTAGTGTGCACCAAGGTCATCCCATAGCCTTTCATGCTGTTCTAGTAATTCTAAGTTCCCAACCCCACCAAAGGTCACTACAGCAGCAACCTTATCTGTCTTCTTCTGCCCAAAATGACTGAGCTGCCAGCAGCTGCTCATTCCTACCACCCATCTCCATTTCTTTCATCATCTGAAATGTCTTCTGAATGTTGGCCATCTGAGTCAGGTTAGGGTTTTATCACTCTAAACCACGAAATTGGTCACATGTATTTACTTCTTTTATTTGGTTATTAATATATGGGATGGCATATTTTAAGAACTTTTTTAAGTAATTTCAAAACTCAGCTCTAACATATTAGCCACAAAGTAACCACCAAAAACTGCGCAAAAGTCAAGTTGAACTCATCAGGCTTAAAAAACGCACATACAATGCTTATAAGTAAAATAATGTAACAGAAGCTTAAGCGCTTTTGTCTCAAAGGCAACAGATGTATCATCAGAACAAAAACACACTCCCATCCCCACAACTTAAATTTTACCAGTCACATGGTACATTTGAACCAATAAATATTCATCAATTTAAAAAGACTATTAAAAAACAAAACCCAATAAATAAATAAACAATACATCATAAGTGTTTCAACAGTATCACAAAGTCAGAAATACTTACAGAGAGAGAATACAGAGTAACAAGTATGCCAATTAGTAGGTGACAGCAATGCTAGTAACTTATCTGATCACTCACTGGTCCCTGTTAACATAGGTTCACAGTCTGAGTGTGTATTTGTCCCTTTCCATTGCTAACCAGCTTGAACCCAGGGACTCTGAGTCAGAGTAGCAGCTGCCTCTTGCTTACTGACAAAATTTTTCTCTTATCCTGCATTTATACAACTTGTGAGAGGTTTAAACACTTCTGTTTGGTGTTTAGCCTCCCAAGTGCTACATATGCAGTAAGCAGTTTACCACCACATTAAAGCCATATAACACTTGACCCACTTACACTGAAATTGTAAATAAGTCAGCAACTAAGTATCCTGGACATTGCTTAGACAAATCTCAGGCACATAGCAGTATATGCATAAATGCAATTTTACCTCATAGGTTCATAGGTTGGTACTAGGCTATCGGCCATAGGGCTTATACAAGCCTAGCCATAACAATTCCCTGGCTATTTCTTCCCACACTATTCACATCACCCACACGTATGAGGACTTACTCTGGCTCCAAGCCAGCACTTATTCAGACATAATGATGTTCCAAAAAGAATACATTTGATATCTACAGCACTCACTTTCATTGAGTGGCTCTTTGTGCTGTGCAAAGATAACCTAATCAACAACAATAGCACCTGCACTGCTAGAATGTTCTGTGGTTAGGGACATCTGAAAAAGGCAGAGCTTCATGACAGCTATTTTAACCACATTACTGACATGATCAACAGTGCTCATGAAGATCTCATAACTTTATCCTCCTAGGACACTCAGTCCTTCTAATCTCCATTCAATTTGTGGCAGTAAGCAAAAAAAACAAACAAACAAACAAAAAAAAAAACCCCGAGAATCATAGTCCAGAGATGGCAGCTCTGCAAATAATTTAAAACACATGTAGTGCGAATCCAGTCAGCTGCTGTCTTATTACGTGTTGATAGCAGTCTTAAATACAAAAGCTGTGCAGTATAGGGTTCATTGACAATGTCTCTGCCTCACACGTCCAGTGATGGCATTCAGTCTTGACCTCCAGTTACGTGTGGAGTTGGAAGCCCACCCTACTACATGTGTGTGTTTTATCAGAATTTTCTGCTACCTTCTCAAAATGCTGTTTGACTGTCTCACTCTAGTAGTTGTAAACACTTTGACATTTGTATTTTTGATTGTAGACCTGTCCATATAATATTAATGTATAGGTCACAGAGAATGTAGTGGTTTGATGTGTATGTAGTTCATTAGAGTAAATATTGTCATTTTTGAATCCCTTTTTGCCTTGGAGACATTCTGATTTTTGATGATAATGAACACCTCAGCCCAGACATGCTCTGTGAAGATGAAAATATAATGCATCTTATTTAGAAGTACACAAGTCTTCCACTGAAGTAGCAAAGTGTAAGTAAATATAATTTACAGAATTGTAATCTGTAACATGTCACACAGGAAGAATGCATTCACTATCATATGCCAAGTACTAACATCTTAATACTGTCTGGACAATTTGTGTAGGAGTCTGCAGCATATTAATACTGTCTGGACAATTTGTGTAGAAGTCTGTCTGTCTGTGTATTCTGGTTATTAGTCTTTCACCATGCTTGGTAAGTGTAAGGCATACAATGTCATCTATCTCAAAAAGATCACTGGTGTATTGCTATCATTTAATACTCGAGTTCAGTCCTATCTGTTTTATTTTTATGTGAAATGCCATAATTAAAAAAGAAAGACAGCAGAAGATAACAATATTTGAAGATACTTATATATACAGTCTAATATGGGACAGCATTTATAGCTTCATAGCCCCTGCCCTCACTGATGGCATGGACACCTATACTGGGATTTGCACCATTGCCTTGCATAAGCATCTATAAAAATGCATTGACTCAGCTGTACCTGATAGGACCAAAATAAGTTCCTCAAGAAAGAACAAGCCTGCCTGGTGGATATCTGCCATTAACAGGTTATACAATAAGAGAAAGAAATTGCTGTCCAAGAGCAGGAACAAATGGTCTCTGAATTGGAAGCATTCCCTCCTTGGCTTAAACAAACAAACAAGACACCTCTTAAGGCATTCTAAAGCTAACTATGAATCCAAATTAGCCTTCTTCAGTAAGAATAACCATAAGGTCTTCTTTAGCTATGTCAGAAACCTTAAAGGAAAACCCACATCTGCACAGAACTGGTTGTTAATGGCACCACGTATACTGAACCCACAGAAATAGCCAACCTGCTAGCTGATGGGTTCAGTGAAAATTTCTCCCTACTGTCCCCATCATATATCCCCCAAAGCATCCCTACCACCTGCCCTCCACCTAGTATCTCCAATGAGCATGTCGTAAATGTTCTCTCCAATGCCAAAAACACAGCCTCTATGGGACCTAATAATATCCCAGGTTGCATACTAAATGGATTAAAACATGAAATAGCTACACTGCTGAGTACTCTTTTTAACCACAGTCTAAGCACTGGTTTTATACCTGCTGAATGGAAAACAGCAACAGTCATCCCTTTACATAAAGGAGGTGCCTCCACTGACCCTGGGAACTATAGACCCATAAGCCTGACCAGCCTAATCTGCAAGGCTATGGAAAGAATAATCATGGACCTTGCCAACAAAGATATAGGAGACCTACAAATGCTCAACCTGACCCAGTCTGGCTTTGTTAAAGGGAGATCCTACCTCTTGAACTTGGTGGACTTCTTTGAGACATTCACCAAAGCCCTGGACGAAGGCAAATCCATGCATATGGCATACCTGGACCTGGCAAAGGCCTTTGACATTATTCCCCACTCACATGTCATTGATAAACTCACCAAGCTGGAGATCAACCCATATATTGTCAGGTGGATTGCAAACTGGTTCACCGACAGAATGCACACAGTCAAAATAGGTGACTCTACCTCCACCAGCAGACCCGTAAACAGTGGTAGTCCATAAGGATCTGTGCTGGGGTCCCTAATGTTTGGGATCTACTTATTAGATATACAGGCTAAAACAAAAGGCCTATGGCTGACAAGGTTTGCTGATGATTGCAAACTGTGTGCAGTTATTGAGTCCCCAAACCATGTCAACATCCTACAAGAGGGACTTACACAAACAAACAGCTGGTGCCAAAGTCATGGGCTAAAACTCAATGCAAAAAAATGCATTATCATCCCCTTCAGCAAGGATGATGTCCCTGTAGATTACCACATTAATAATAGCACCCTAAGCATGCAACCAGTGGTGAGAGATTTGGGCACACAGGTTGACAGCAACCTTTCCTTTGACCACCATATTTCCACAGTGGTAAGAAAGGTTTTCTTCTTTGCCCCCCTCATAAGTAAGAACACTACATCCAGAACAAAGAAGGGTATAACCCCCCTGTACTCCTCACTCATCAGGTCAATAATAGAGTGCAATGCTAAGTTTGGTATGTACCTCACCAGGCACATACAGCAACTGGAAAGAACTCAAAGGTTTCTTAAAAAGAAAATTCAGGGTGTTCAGCATGAGTTATATGTTGACAGACTGAAATTTATTTATTTACAGTTTGTTGACCGGGAAAGTCCATTGGGCCAAAAATAACCCTTTTTCAATGTAGGCCTGGGGAAAAAAGCTCCAAATACAATATTACAATATTAGATAACAATACAAAAATAGCAAGATGAAAAAGACATTGACTTGACAAAGAAATAAGAATAAAAAGCATTACATGGCATATTCCATAACATAAATGATAGGATTACATGGAATACAATGGTCTACTGTAGACTAATAGAAAATAGGAAAAACAGATAAAATTTAGGCAGGATGAGAGCAGGAGCATTCTCAGTTAGATGAGAGGTAAGAATGAAGTAAAGTCTTAAAAATGGAGTGATTCTGAGTAGTTTGTATATGTGGTGGAAGAGAGTTCCATTTACATGTTAGAGAAAATGATAAAAGTTGTCCTGGACTACGTATGGGTTTATAAACTTCAAGGAGATTTTCTAAACATCTGAGTGATCTTCCAGGAAGATGAAGGATGAAAACAGAAGAGAGGGAAGGACAGTTAGAGGAATTAAAGAAGAGTTTATGCATGGTGCAAAGTTGAATATAAAAGAGATAGTTAGGAAGTTCTAGCCAATTTAAGGAGTGAAGGGAATCACAGTGGTGAGATGAGGATTTGGAGCCAGTAGCAAACTTAGAGATGTTATTGTAGCAAGATGCAAGCTTTGCCTTTAGAGATGATTGAAGGTCAGTAAGGACAGCGGCTCCATAAGTAGCAGCAATGGTGTGTTTAGTTGAAGGAGTGAGAAACATATTATGCCGATACAACATTCCAAGCTTTTGGTGGGTTTTCTTGATATTAGTTTGCAGATGAATGTCAAACTTTAAGTGTTCATCAATTATAACACCAAGAAACTTGGTATGAGGAACTATTTTGATGGGGGGCTTATTTTGGCTGACTATCAAGAAGGAGGTCTTGTCAATTTTAGTGTGTCTTGATGGAGTGAATATCATGATCTTAGTTTAGGATGGATTGAGAGATAGGTGATTATTTAACATCCAAGACTCAGTACTAGTAAACGCATTTTACGTTACTTGCATGAGGTTTGTGAGGGATTTGGAAGAATTGATAGATGAATCATCAGCATATTGGACAAGTTTAGCTTTTGGTATACAGTCCCGGAAATTATTAATAAAAATATTAAATAGTAAGGTACCCAGAATAGAGCCTTGGGGTACTCCTGTTGGAGTAAGAAGGAAGGAAGACATGGAAATTTTCCACTTGACAGCTTGATATCTATTTGAAAGATATCTCGAAAATCAAGTGATAGAAGAGGGAGATAGGCTGAGTAGAGAGAGATGAGTAGAGAGAGGTGTGAAAGAAGTAAATGATGAGAAATAGTATCAAAAGCTTTGGATAAGTCTAGGAAAAGGGAAGATACAATATTACCTGAGTCACAAGCGTGGTTAATGATATCAAAAAAGGAAAGAAGGGCAGTGGTAGTGCTGTGTCCAGGTCTAAATCCATGCTGTGTAGGGGTTAATAAATGATTGTCCAGAAGGTAAGGTAGCAGTTGCAAGTAAATACATTTTTCCAGAATCTTAAGAGATTGGGGAGAGAAGGGTTATAGGACGGAAATAAGAGATATCAGTATTATGGCCTGCTTTGTGTAAGGGGATAGTAAATGCTTTTTTCCAGAGGAGGGGTACATATGATTCTTGAATAGAACAATTAATTAGGATGCAGATGGGAGGAGCTATGTCATCAGCATATACCACTGATGTGCAGTGATCATGGGGTCATAAAGGTTAATTTGTTGCTAGATAATTCTGCCAATCTGAAATCTAAGCCAATGCACAGAAGGTTAATTACAGATTATAGGGAAGCAAAACAGTTACTATATAAAACTAACTGGAGTGAGGTGTTCAGTGGAAAAACTGCAGATGGAATGTGGAAAGTTTTGAAAGTGCAAAACGTTTAACAACAGGATCTAGGCACGCAACATCAGGGGGTATATTTCCATAAGAACAAGATATCTGATTAAGGTGAGAGACAAAATATATAAGAAATGGAACAGAGGTTGAACTGCAACTTTGAAAACTGAAATAAACGAGCTGGACAAACAGATTAAGCATAGTGTTAGACAAGATCCAGAAAATTTGAAGAAAATGTATATAAAGATATTGAGCATAATAGGAAACCTTTTTATAGATACATAAGATGTGGAAGGAGTAAAGATACACAAATTGATAAACTGTGTGCAATTTATTCTCAGACACAACAGATTATAGACATATTTACAAAATCTTATGCAAAACAGTTTGGCTCCACAAAAGGTGTGACAAGTTGTCCTAGTGGCATCCATGTAACCCCAAATACTGGAATCAAATTAGATTATATTGAAAAAGAACTGTGCAAACTGGATCCAAACAAAGTGCTTGGAAGACACGGAATAAATAACAATGACCTGAGAACACTTAAGCAAGAACTTACACTGCCATTACATCTATTATTCACTAGGTCATATAAATATGGGGAGATTCCTCAAGATTGGAGACATGCACTTATTAAATCTGTCTTTAAAAGAAAGGGGAGCAGGACAAACCCAGAATCATATAGACCCTTAAGTCTACTTTCATGTTGTGAAAAAATAATGGAGAAGGTAATACTGGATAAGTTATTGTCAGAACTGGATAGGCTGGGACTTGAAACCATATATCAGCATGCATATGTTGAGAAGAGATCTATTACCACCTGTAACATGATGTACTATAACAATATAATAACAGCTATGAATGAAAAATTGTGTGTGATGTGATTTATATAGATTTAACTTCAGCATTTGACAGGGTCATGCACAAAACACTGAACAATAAATTAGTACAACTAGGTATTGATGCACTGTTTATAAGCTGGATAGCTGCATGGCTTACAAATAGGACATGGCAAGTATCACACACCAACTGGACAGGTGAAATCCTTGGTTACAGTCAAGGTGGCCCACAGGGCTCAGTACTAGGCCCTTACTTGTTTAGATTGCATCTTTCAGACCTTACTTTTTCATCTGAGGTGTTCTACAGTGTATATACTGATGACCTGAAATTGGGTAAACTGATTATAAGTGTTACAGATAAGGCATGTCTGCAAAATAATTTGACTAAATTGACCATTTGGGCACAGGAGAATAATATGCTGATAAATACATCAAAAACTAAGCATATGAGATCTGGGAGACATAAACTGAAAGGTGAATATTTAATACAGCACACAGTGATTGAAACTGTAGACTCATTTAAGAACCTGTGTATATGGGTAGATTCAGCTATGAGTTTTTCTAATCATATCAACCAATTGGCTAATGACAGTTACAGAACTATAGGTTGTATAAAAAGATTTATAAAGTCTAAGAAATCAAACATAATGAAGTCATTGTTTGTTAGTTACATTAGACCCAAACTTTAGTATGGAATAACAATATGGACACCCTATAGGAAAACAAGCATGAATAAACTGGAAAGAGTACAGCGGAAATATACAAAGGGCATCCATGGATGTGAAAATCTTAAGTTATTATGAAAGACTAAAATATCTGAAGTTGTACAGTGTCTCTTACAGATATTTAAGAGGAGATCTTATTCGGGTGTACAGGCATTTAGGGACAACTACCTCTGACAATGCTTGGGGTTATCAAAAAGTACTAGAGAATCATCAGATAACCTATGTAGAAGATTATGTAGGAATGAGAAGTGTACTAATTGGTTCTCTGACAGAGTAGCTGATGCTTGGAACAGACTACCTAATTACATTAAGGCAAGTACAGCCTGGACATTTATTATGGGAACAAGTGTTTTGACATATTGGCAAGCTAGAAGGGCTTTAATGCCCATGCTTGAAACATTTGTATGTATGTATGCATGTATCAGCAGCTAACTTGAGGAATTTGGTTGGAAAGTTATCTGGGGCATTAGAGCATGACTTGAGTTTTTGTAGTAATTTTTTTATGGTATTGACAGGAATGGGTTTGAAGGTAAATGAAGGAAAGTTATGAATAGAAGAGGTAGTGGAAGGTAATATATTATTAGGGAAGGATGTGGTAAGCTTGGCTATAGAGTCTAAGAAAAAGGAGTTAAACAGGGCAGGAATAACCTGATCAGGAAAGTTACAGTCTGGGCAAGGGTTGTCATTTCTGCCAGGGGAGAGAAGGGCAGAGATACTGCTCCAAAACTTTTTGTGATTAGATTTGCGACTGTCTTCAAGTTTGGCGTAACAAGATTTGTGATCAGAAACTATTTGTTTTTTTACTTTATTACTTTATGTTTGTATTCAGATAGTAGATTAGATGTATTATATTTGATATAGTATTTATGAGATTTATCTCAGAGATGCATAAGGGTAATAGTTTCTTTGGAGAGCCAGGGGGTTATTTTACTTTTAATCCGTTTAGTTCTAGGAGGAGCAAAGCTATTTAGAAGATTAGTAAAAGAATCATTGAAATATGTGACAGTGTTATCAAGAGGAAGAATTTTCAGAGGGTTCCAATTCATATGTTTTAAGCAGTCAGAGAAGGTTTGAGGATTAAAGTTCGTAAGGGTACGGGTTAAGATATAATTATGTTGAAGATGGAGAGAGAGAAAGATGAACGATTTACAAAGGCAGGAAGATGATCACTAAGAGATTCTGATAAAGTCCCAGAGTCAGAAATATTGTTGGGGTGGGAAACTAAAATCCAGTCTAGAATGCCTCCTAAAGAGTTATCTTTATTAGGGCTGGTAGGAGAGTTAATTAGTTGGGTGAAGTTAAATAGATATATGATCTGAGTAGTAGTAGTAGTTGAGATTATAGAGGTTCAGGTAATGACGACATCACCTAAAAATATAATTTCATTATTTATGTTCGATGAGAAGCAGGAGAGGATATCTTAGAGAACAGGGATATTATTACCAGGTGGAAAATATATGGCAGCTATGCAAATTCTTTTATGGTTGTTAATTTTTAGAATGGCCAGGATTAATTCAGCAGTTGTAAACTGAGGTATGGGGTTAGTATAGGGGATCACTGTTAAAGATGAGGAGAAAATAAGGGCTACATCACCACCTTTCATATGAAGTCTGTCATTTCGTATAATTCAATAGTTAGGAGGAATGATTTCCGAATCTTTTATGTGAGGTTTTAGCCAAGTTTCAGAAATCGATAAAATGTCAGGTTGGTTATGGGAGAGTGAGGCATGAAAGTTGGGAAGTTTATTACATAGGCTTTGGGCATTAATAGTAGCAAAAATGAGAGATTTTATTACGTGAGAGAGAGGATGGTAAGTTTGAGTTAGAACATTGGTTGTCCATGGGTCCAAGATTAGGGTGCATGTCACCAGACAGTAGAAGAGAGATACATTCAAGAAGTAGGAATAAAAGGTCATTAAATGACTTTACACTGGAGTTGAAAAAGAGAAAGAAAGAGGGATTTGTAATGACAGGGATACAGTCAGTATTAGGAGTATCAGGAATAAGCTTACTGTTCAGAAGATGAATGTAATGGTGATGAAAGAGATGAGGTGAAATTTGTGATGAGAAGAATGGTTCTTTTTTGTTGAAGGTAGAAGTTGTGTGAAACAGAGGGGAGTAAGAGTAATTTGGGAGGCTGATAAGGTATAGTACAGGATAAAGGAAGAGTAGAAGTAGAATGTTTAGCAAAGGCTGTGCAGATATATTGAACATAATGAATGAGGAAGAGCAGGAAAAAGTAGGGGAAGGTACAAGTAGGTAAATAAAATTAAGAAGTACAGAAATGGAGTTTGTGAAAGGAGATATGTTGTCTGTTCTTACTAGGAGGGAGAGGGATGAAAGTGGAAAAGGGGAGGGGGATTAATGAGAGAGTAGTGAGTAAAGAGAGGTTTGATAGGATGTTCTAAGAGTGGGAGTGGTTATTAGGTTATAAAGGTAGAGGTAGTGGGGGCGGGTGTGGGGGCAG
This sequence comes from Protopterus annectens, assembly GCF_019279795.1. Lineage (NCBI taxonomy): Eukaryota > Metazoa > Chordata > Ceratodontiformes > Protopteridae > Protopterus > Protopterus annectens. The sequence goes on from NC_056744.1 coordinate 1,034,172,049, forward strand.
GGAGGGGAGCAGAGTGAGCCCAAAGGGTGAATGGAGCATGCAGAAACAAAGAGACCACGTGACCAAAACCAATCAACAAATGCACTGCCATCCGAAACACACCTGTCAGTGCACAAGAGTGTCAAAAAAAAGTTGTATTATAAAAAAAACAATATAGGGGCAGTGAATAGTAACAGAAGAAACAAGGTCAGACAGAGATTTCAGTAAAACGGACTTTGTGTTTTTTTTTTTTTGGGGGGGGGGGGGACAAGGACAGGAGCTGTCACTATACTCTGTGCTTTATATACTACTCAGAGATGACCTGTGCTTTGCATATAAAGCAATCTCAGATTCTGCTCTAAAGGAAATGTTGCACATTCGTAAATCAAATGGTATAAGATGCACTTGCTCTAGGGAAATTAACCTAATATGTGACATCAACAGGACTTGCTGGAGAGACACATATGTCTCACAGAGGTTACCTCTCTTTTGGAACAAACTTCCAATTCAGGTGAAACAGAGCCCTTTGCTGACCCTATTTAAGGGTAATTTAGATGATTCAAAGGTTCATAGGTAGGTACAAGGCTATTGGCCCTAGGGCCTAAATAAGCCTAGCCAAATGGTACCCTGGCTTTCGCTATCTAAGAAAATTATTTTCCTGTGCCCCTGTCAAGCAGAGCCACAGAAGTGATCCCTGGGGTGAATTTCCTATCTCCCATCCAATCATCAAGATTTTTCTTGAAGAGTGCTAATGAGGAGCTTTGTTTGATACAGATAGGTAGTTTGTTCCAGAGTATGGGAAGTCTCTGGGACAGGAATCCATCCCTCCAGCATGTTCTGTTTATCGTGGTGACAAGGTTTAGGTCCCTAGAGCATGTAGCTGAGAGGGATTGAGATTTCTTTAAGTGGAGCATGTCCATCAGCTCTGGGTATGATATAGCTTTGTATGTTAGGCAGAGATCGCCTCTGAGAAGGTGATATGCGACGGAGTAAAGCTGGAGTTTTTTGAGACGGTCTGCGTAGGGCATCTGTTTAAGGCTGGTAATCCTCTTTGTGAGGTATTTCTGCGGCCTTTCCAGTTGTTATAGATGTCTTGTGAAGTACATACCAAAAGGGGCATTGTACACTATAATGGGTCTAATGAGTGACGAGTAGAGGGGAGCAATTACCTCTTTTTTTCCTGGAAGAGAAACCTTTTGTAATGAGGTGTGCCACATAGAAGGATTTCCTGACTACTGTGGCGATGTGATTATTAAAGGAGAGACTACTGTCCACCTGTGTCCCAAGGTCTCTTATCACACTTTTGGTGTTAAGTAGACTACCGCCTATGTGGTAGTTCATGGGTGCAGAGTTTTTACCAAAAGGGATGACAATGCACTTTTTGGTATTGAGCTTGAGGCCATGGCTTTGACAAC
>NC_056744.1:1034180942-1034195942 GCF_019279795.1 Protopterus annectens
TAGGTTTCCTAAACATCTTGGATTTAAAAGTATTATTAACCTTTTGAATATAAGTATCTAGGTAATTTATACCATTATCTTTGTATTCATATGTAAATCTTAAAAATTCTGTACTTTCATTCAAATATTTTACCAAGTCTTGAATCTTATTCTCTGGGCCCTTCCATAAAATAAAAATATCGTCCAGGAACCTTACATACAAATTCATATACTGAAAAAGCTCACTCAAACACCTTATTTTGTTCCCATTCTAACAGAACTAAATTGGCATATATGGGTACACAAGATGCCCCCATGGCTACCGCCTTATGTTGTCTAAAGTATTCTCCCTCAAAGAATATGTAATTGTGGTTCAACACTATCTCCATAAATTGCATGATCAAATCAATCTCGTCATCCACAAGTTTGGTGTTCCTATGAAAACTCTCATTAAACCATTCCATTCCTTCTTCTTTTGGAATAGCAGTGTACAAATCAACAATGTCAATGGTAAGAAAAAATGTATCTTTGTCCCACAGTTCTTTACCAATCCTTCTTAGGAAGTCCCATGAATCCCTAAGTAAGTGTTCTGCATTGAAAACTTGTTTTTTCAACCATATGTCTATCACCACTTCGAAGGGATACGTTTTAGACCCCTGACCTGACACTATTGGTCTAAATGACAAATTTTCAAGACCCTTATGGGTCTTGGGGATCCCAAACATAGTAGCCACTATTGGCCTCTTAACTTTCAAGAAGTTATATAAATCCACTGATATTCTTTCCTCTATTAAATATTCCTCTAAATAGAAATCCATCCTTCGATGACTAATGTTTATCTCATTAATAGAGGATAATGAATAAGTAAGTGAATCATTTAACATTTCAAAAATGTTTTGCGAGTATTCAGGGGTGTCATATAAAACCATGCCACCCCCTTATCTGGACGCATCACTCTTATTGTCTTGTCCTCTCTCAATTTTTTCAAAACTTCATTTTCCTTCTTACTCAAATTCTTTATCGTGGGATTATGTAGTTCTTTGGCTTTCAACCTATATACATCCTCCATAACAGCTTTTTCCAAGCTATTTCAGGTTGGGTCTAGCGGTGGATTAAATACACTCTTGACCTTAGGTTCATTATTTAACCCATCCCTCTCACTTGTCTTTTGTTCATGAAACATATATGCCAAATTAAGTTTTCTTAGGAACATTTTTAACTCAATAATTGTTTCCATGTAGTCAAAATAACTAGAAGGTACAAATTTCAACCCTTTCATACAAAGGGAAAAATGTTCTTTACTTAAATCAAGTCCTGCACAATATAAATGTGATACTCTTGCAATGTGTATATCACCCCATCTTGAAAAATATTCTCTACCATCTCTCCCTGTTGTTCCTGTTCCCTTTGTTCCTCCATCCTTCCTGTGGATTCCTCTCTAGTTCTAGTCCCACATCCCATTCCTGCTGGTATTGAAAAGATTGTGGTTCATAGACCTGTCTGCTATATTGTCCCTTATTGTCATCTCTCACACTTTTTTCATACCTTTGTCTTCCTTGATAAACTTTCTTATACCCTCCTGTTGTATTTTTGTATAATTCTCCCTTTTTGTCATTCTTCAAAACATATGCCCTATTTTCTTTATATTCCTTCAAGTCCCTTTGCATTTTTTTACATTTGGTTTCAAACAATTTGTTATACTTAAAATCCACATTTTCCATTTTTCTATAATATAAACCTTCATACTCTTGAGAATAAAAGGTCATTCTCAATCTTTCCATCTAAAATTTCCGCTTGTCCTATAAGAACACTTAGCTTGACATCATTACTTTTAATAATTTTTTTCCATCATTTCCAATCCATATCTGTTGAACATTTCCACAAATTCTGCTTTCAATTTCTCATCATAGTCAATTCCAAAGGGAAATTTATAAACCCTCAAGCCCTTAGGAACTACTTTATTCATAACACATTCTGACAAATAACCATTTTCTAACTGCAGTTTTTTAATCAAAAACATTTTAGTTTCAAAAGAAAAAATCATGTCTTTAACACTGCCATTCAGTTTGTCATCACTAACTAATGTTGCACCATGAGTTTTGTCCAATTCTATATTGTCAGGAAATACAAACTGTTTTCCCAGCAAATAATCAAATCCAATAATATGTCCAGTCTTATTATTTAATTCATAAAGTCTTTCAGAATTACTCACATATCTTCCTGTTGTATTAATATGTCCATTTGTGCTGTACACAGCACGCTGGTTTCTGTGAGCTTGACCGGACGTTAAATTCAGACTCTCTTGCTGCCGAACAACAGGACCTACAACTTTGGGCTTTGCCCCAGTTCTCATGGCTTCGGTAACCTCTCCGTTAGCTATTGAAGAATTCTTCATGTCTTGGGGACTCTTGTGTACTGAATTTGACTCCTTCCCTCGTTGCACCATATCTCCCTCACTCAAACCATTCACCGGCTGTTCCTCTCTCATCCCACAGCTGATGACATCACTGTCAAGGGACGAATGCTGTTTTATTTTATTATATCCTCCTTTATTCGAATCTTCAGGCTGGGTAAGAAGCTCGATCAGTCTAGTGAGTTCCCCTTTGACAATAGCGAGCTCCGAATGAACTCGATTAAGTTCCTCACGCTGTACTGGGGAAAATAAAGTTGGTATATCTTCAAGTGAATGCATGTGGCAAAGGCTTCACTAAAGCAACAAAATAACACCAACTAGCCAACTAGAGCCAACCAGTGTTAAAATTACCAAACACTTAACAGAAGTAACACTGCTGCAGCTGGATAAACAAACAGTTCCAATTTATTTAAAATAAAATAAATCCACAAGTTCAGATTGAGCACTTTCTTCCCTTTGAAAAGGGATTTCATCAGAATCTACCACTTCTAATCCAATTTCCCCTTAAATACTAAATTAATAACTGACAATATCCAATAAACTACATAAAGCAACACATCCTTAAAAACTTTTATAATTTATATATATTTATACACATACACACACACACACACATATATATATATATATATATACACACACACACACACACACACACACACACATACACACACACACACACACACACATATATATATATATATTTGTTTACATGTATATACACACACACAAACACACACACACACATATATATATATATATATATATATATATGTATTTATTTTATTTATTGACATTTGTTAACCGGGTATGTCCAGCGGGGCTTGAAGCCCATTTTCAGTGGAGACCCAAGAAGAAAAGCTCTAATACATGAACAAATTACACAAAATTCTAAATTTTAACAAGAACAGGGTTATACAAAGAGATGTAATTAAGCATTTAAAATTCAATTATACAGAAAATGTAAGTAAAAGGAGTAAATTACAATGCAAGCACTCATAAATATATATATTTTTAATCAATTTTATTTACATATGTGCAAGCAGAATAAGATAATAGCGTACTTATGACAGAGAGGAAGGAGAAAGAAAGGTATTATGGTGGGGTGCTTAAGTTGGTGCCTGACAATGGCAAAGTTTGGAGTTAAGTAGGTTTTTCTTTAAAGTGGGCTGGGTGGATGATGGAACATATATCTATATGGAGTTTGTTCCAAGATTGTGCAGTGGAGTATTTGTATAAGAGTTTGTCTATTTTTTTTTTGGGTTGGTATGTGAGCAGTAGTTTTTGACAGGAAGTGCGGAGTGTTTGTGGTGGAGTATACATAGAGATGAGCGAAGAGAGAGCAGGACAGGATGCAGGCTTATTAAGAATGAACTGAAGCATTTGAAGTTGAGATAGAAGTAGGAGCGGGGGAAATTCAAGCCACTTGAGTGAGTTTAAAGCTAGGCAATGATGTGCATTGTAAGGTGAGTTTGTGACAAATCTAGCTATTTTGTGGTAGGTTTGCTGGAGTTTGGTAAGGGTTGTGGTTTGAATGTTTGTGAGTATAGGGGCAGCATAAAGGAGGGAGGGAAGGAGAAGGGCTTGAGCAAGGGAGAGTCTAGCATTGGTGGTGAATGTTGCGGTATAGCAAACCAAGTTTTTGGTTTGTCTTTTTTATTCCTTGGAGCAGGTGAAGACTGAATTTGAGTTCATCATCAATGATGGCCCCTAGGAGTTTTGTGTGAGCTTCTGGTTGGATTAAAGTCTTATTAGTGGCTGCAATTACAAAGGTGGATTTATGGTGAGTGAGAGATCGAGGCAGAAAGAGTAAGAGTTTGTTTTTTTTGGGGTTAAGGATAAGTAGGTTGTTGGATAACCATTGTTCAGTGGATAGATATGCCTGTTGTGTTAGGGTGTGGAGTTTAGAGATATTGTCAGAGATATACATGAGGGTTGAGTCGTCAGCATATTGGATGAGGGAGGATTCATTACAGGATGTATAGAGATCATTGGTAAAGACATTGAACAGGAGAGGACCCAGGATGGAACCTTGTGGTACACCGGTAGTGGTAAAAACATATAAATGGAAAGGTGGAGGAAAGCTATTTAACAGACTGCTACCTGCAGGATAGGTAACTGGAGAAACAGGTGAAGGAAGAAGAAGATAGATTTAGATTTGCAAGTTTATATAGTAGTAGGGGATGAGGGGCAGTGTCAAATGCTTTGGATATGTCGAGGAAGAGACAGGATATAAGTTTATTGTTGTCTAGGGCCTCGGCTATGGTATGTGTGAAGGATAAGAGGGCAGTAGTGGTGCTATGGTTGGGTCGGAAACCATGTTGAGGTGGAGTGAGAAGGTTGTTTTTGAGGAGATGGTTGAGAAGCTGTGAGTGTATGCATTTTTCAAGTATCTTAGAGAGGGGGGATAGGATGGCTATGGGGCGATAGTTAGAAGGGTCAGTAGAGTAACCACCTTTATGCAGGGGAATGGTAAAGAAGGATTTCCAATGGGTAGGGAGAGTGGATTCCTGGATGGATCTATTGATTAGAATAGACACAAGATAGGATATAGAATCAGCTGCAATTTTGAGGAAGGTAGGAGGTAGATTGTCAGTAGAGGGAGAGCAGGGTTTAAGCTTTTGAAGAAGAGACCTAATGTAGGAGGTAAGGACTGAGTGGAAAGAGAATGGAGTAATACTAGGGGGGTTTGGAGGGTTAGGTAGAGAAGTGGTGTTAGAGTTGGTGGGTATTACTTTTTGGATGGAGTCTATGAAGTACTTATTGAGGAGTGTAGCTGTTTCCAGAGGTGTTGTGTCTGGGTAAGGACAGGGAGCAGAAGGGCAACCAGGAGAGAGTATTCCATTTAGAGCTGACCAAAATTTCCGATGGTTGGATTTGTTGCTGAGCTGAGCAGAGTTATAGAAGGATTTTTTGTCATTGATTATTTGTTTTTTTTGTCAAGTTCCTAAGATGCCTATATTTGTGGAGTAAAGGAATTTCTTTAGTTTTATTCCAGGCTTTTCAGGTACTATCTCTCTTGTGCATAAGGGACTTGGTTTCACTTGATAGCCATGGGGCATGATTAGATTTTATTCTGATCTTTCTAGAGGGGGTGAGGGAGTTAAGGGAGATCAGGAAGATGCTATTGAACATGGTTACAGCGTCATTAAGTGGGATTTATTTAAGGACAGACCAGTCTATGCTATGGAGAATGGTGTTAAATTGGGTTGCATTGAAGTTTGATAGCTTACGACAGTCCCTGTAAATGAGGGGTTTTGGGGGGTGGGTGGTATATCTAAGAACAGAGGTAGGAAGATGATCACTAAGGTAGTCGGGTGAGGTTGTATGATTATGGTAGTGGTGGGGGGAGTTGGTGAGTATCCAGTCTATAATGAACATGTTGATGAATTTTTATGGTGACGGGTAGGAGTAGATATCAATTGATGGAAACCGTGTAGGTTGATACTCAGTTGGGGAAGAGTCAATTTTAAGTTTTGACCAATCTAGGTTAACATCACCCAAAACAATGGTTCTGTAGGGTATATTATATGAAAATCAGTGAAGGATATTTTCTATGGTGGGCAAATTATTCCCAGGAAGGATGTAAATGGAAGCAATGGCAAATTTCTTTTGAGCATTAAGGTGGCAATTTAAACTGATAAGTTCTGCAGGGTGAAAGTCAGGTATGGAAGTAGGAAGAGGGGATAGGTTAAGGTTATTAGAGTGGAGAATGGCAACCCCACCCCCTTTTTTAGCAATTCTATCAGACCGAAAGTTATTATAGCCTGGTGGGAGAATTTCAGCATTGGTGATGTGTGGCTTAAGCTAGGTTTCAGATAAGGTGAGGATGTGAGGAGATGTATGGGCTATCCAGGAATGGAACTCAAGTGATTTTGTTACTTAGGCTTTGGATGTTTAGACAGTATATTGTAATGTGCTTGGCTAGGTATGGGTTTGTTGTTTGAGGGTGGTTGAGAGTATTTCAGGAGGGAGTGGGTGTGAGATTATTTTGAGAGGGGAGGGGGGCCAGAATTAGGGTGGATGTCCCCATATATGAGAAACTTGGAGATGTGGATAGAGTCTGAAGTAATATAATGAAAAAGTTTGTGTATCTTGGGTCTAGCTTTATAAGTAGGTGGGGTGATTTGAGATATAGGGAATTTAAATAAACATGTGGTAGAAGGTTAAAGAGGGTAGGGGAGATATTAGAGTAGAATGTTGTGAACAGGGCTTTATGGTTATTGAAGGCAGGAGAGCATGTGAGTGGATAATAAAGTTGTATGTGGTAAGAGGTGAGAATAGAGAGGAGAAGGAGGAGTGTGGTTGTAATGATAAGGTGTAGCATTTTGGTAGGTGTAGTTGGGATTTGGCAGGGACAGAGAAGTATTAGGGTAGTAGTGTGGTGTGTCTAGTTAGGCAGGAAGTTGTTTGCAGGTGGATGTTGGAGGAGGAAATGTGTAGATAATATATGTGGGAGGAGATTGGAGGGGAAGGGGTGGAGCTGGTAGGTATAAAGGAAATTATAATGGGGTAGGTGGGAATGGGGGTAGGGTAGGGTAGCGAAGTGAGCCCAAGTGGTAGCGAGAGTAAAACGGAGTGGGGCTGCACTGCATGGCGTAGGTAAGTGAGCTCAAGAAACAATCAGTGTATTTAGCTGTAGAATGTATAGGTAGAAAGAGCTATATGTAAAAGGGAGCTATATTTAAAATGGAGCTATACTAAAATGCAGCTACTTAACGAGCAGTAAAAAAAGGAGGGGAATATAACGTCTGAAAAAAACACTACAAAAAGTTATTATGCAGGGGTCTGTTTAGTGACTTCAGGCTTAAGAAGGCTGGTGACTAATAACAGGAGGGAGGTTGGGCTAAGGAAACACTTTCCACTGCTGTTACAGTTGCTATGCTTACAGATACAAGAAAATGTAAAATGACCTTGGAGATTGTTTTCACTGGTAGCTTATCCACAGAAAATATTTGCTTCTTGCAGAGTTGTTTCTCTAAGGTAGCTTAGTAAGTATGTGGGGGGGGGGGGGCGTTACACTGAATGGCCCAGTGTTTGCACACGCAAAATAAATGTTTCCACATGTGTACACAGGTCGACCACATCTTGGAAACTGTAGCTGGTTTCCACCTACATATATACATATATATATATATATATATGTACATATATATATACACACACACACACACACAAATATATATATGTATATATATATATATATATATATATATATATATATATATATATATATATATATATATATATATATATATATATATATATATATATACACACACATATATATATATATATATATATATATATATATGTATTGTAAAATATGAACAAAGCATGTGTTTGAGGGAATTGAGAATGTGACAGTCTGTATGTATTAAAACATATTGTTTACTATGAACTCTGAGTGAATTCTGAGCAACGAGAAAATGCTTAGAAGCAAGAATCTGCCTGAAAGCAGGAAATGTGCCTTATATGGAAATACATCCAATTTTCCTTTTCTTGCCTAGAGATGTGATGATGTGAATTGTCTTATGTGTAAACCTTTGATTGGTCAATTGCCGTGTATGATGGTCTAATTGGTTCATTTCTTTCTTTTTGTCTTGTCAGCAATATCACCAGTATATAAGCTTGTTTATTCTTTTGTTCTGGGAGTCTCCCTGGTGCTTTCCATGAGGCTCCTGCACATGTGTACTGTAGTTAATAAAAACCACTGAAAGAGAGAAAGAACTGTATCTGTCTTCATTTTGAATTCTGAAATGCAACAATTGGTGCAGTTTACTCTGATCTGAATTGGGAACAAGCTGCAGCAGTCAGGAAGTGAAAGAAATACTGCTAATGAAAGGGCCCACAACATCTCTCTGTCTGTCTGCCTTAAAGATTTGAATTTTTTTTTTTTTGTGCAGAGTGAAAAAAATATATATATAATTTCTCTCATTCAGTCATTTTAAGATAAGTGGCATGCATTTTTTCTCTGCTTCTAAATGTGCAGTATGAGAGTGGGGTAATATGGAAATATTAAATATGCAGTATGAGAGTGGGGTAATACGGAAATACTAAATGTGCAGTGTGAGAGTGGGGTAATACAGAAATACTGGCATCATAAGTATGAAAGGAGGAATGAAAAGGGGTAAAAAGACGCTTATATAACACCTTAGCTAAACTTGTGTTAAACAAGTATAGCTTATTGTGTGAAAATGGGAGTGAGTGTGGGAAAAATAAATGAGCCAGAAAGAGGTACACCAGCTGGTTATATGTTTTATCGGGTGTCCCGGGACAGTTGTATGTATTTAAACCGGTGGATCGCCCTAACTAAAAATGACGGTAATCTTGCCTTTCCTGAAAACGGTAGTTTTAATAAAAATGTATTGATTAATTTGCAAAAGAGGTTAAAAAAGAAAGGAAGATTACCAGGGTTGTGTTGGGCAGCATTTAATGACTGGATGTGCGAAGCCAAAGAAAGGGAAAAGGATTCGGTCGTTGGTAGTCTTAAAGATAATCAAAAAAAACTAAAAGAGCAGATAAAGGAACTGTAACATACTGCGACTAATCTAGATATAACAAATGGGAAACGTTTAAAGGAACCGCCCTTTAAGGGTTTATATCCTGTACAAGAACTAAATAAATTACAAATAACTGAATCGTCTGAGGATGATAACCCCTGGTTTCCCCGACCCCTACAGCTCCTCCATCATTATACCAGCCCTCACAAGTTCAAGACGCAGCAGTAAGCTCTACAACAGAGGTTGGGGGTCGGCGGGGAAAAGAACACACCGCATTCGAGTCTGGAAGTGGAATCCAGGTATTAGACAGTCAATCTAGTAGACAGCTTATAGAGCAACCTGAACAAACACAACCCTCTAGTAAGTCATCACCTAGATTAACCCGCTCAAAAACAAAAAAAACATAAGAAAAAGGCACAAATGCTTTTTGACCCTAGGCCTAGCCAGTCGAAGAAATATTATGATAAGAAAGCAGTATATTTACATAAGGGTAAGATTTATAAACAATGTCCAATTCTGATTGAAGGCAACGACGATCACAGTGGACCGGATAAATCTAATCCGGACTCTGACTCTGAATTGGGCACCAGCCCATCAGATAAAGACAGAATATTTCTGTTAACAGAAGTCCCAAATCCAGCCTATGCTAGAGATGCAGGGCAACTGGCCACAGTAGTAGTGCTTAGGCCGTGGTCGGCAGTTGATTTTCAAGCCATTACCAAATCACTTCCGCCTATTCGCAATAACCCAGAAAAGTTTCAACGAGTGCTGGCAGGATATATCTGCTTGCAAAATCCTACCATAGAAGAGGTTAGAGCTGTCCTACAGTACGCTGTACCAGCCGATCTTATGAAATGTATCTGGGATCATGCTAATGTTCCTACAGCAATACCAAAACACAACACGCAAGGGGAAAATGGATTTGAAACAGTTAGACAATGTATAGTTGATTCTATTACTGTAATTGTACCACCTACCCCCAATTGGTCAAAAATCAAATCAATCATACAAAAAGAGGATGAGCCTATAGGCGAATACTTACATTGACTCACTGATGCATTTGAGGCATATTCTGGGTACCCTGAACCCACCGAAGGACCAGCACAAAGCGGACTGTCAGCCGCCTTTGTGGATGGGCTACACCCTCAAGTAAGGGACAAATTAAAAGAAGTGTGTTTAAATTGGCCTAGTTTAGGCCTGCATGAGTTAGTCCAACAGGTACAATACCTTTCTGACCATTTAGCTAAAGAGCAGAAGGATTTACAGGAGAAATTAGTAAAAGCTCAAATGCAAATGTGTAATGTTTTTGGTCAACGGGGTAGAGGACGAGGACGGGGAAGAGGAAGGGGTGGACGCCAAGGACCCGGGAATCAGAATAGACAAAACTGGCAGAGCACACAGTCGGCTCCACTCCAAAATTCTAGTAATCAGATCAACTGTGGCCAATCAGGCCATTGAAAAAACGAATGCCCATATTTGGCTGAGCAACCAGCACCGTACATTGATACGACACAACAATGGAATTCTACTTGGACACCGTCCAATCAGCAGCAACCTCAATGAAGGTTCCCTGAACAGAAGCAACAGCAATTGTGTCCTTTCATTCCTGTGGATCAGAATGGACCGCATGTAATGTTACTAGTTAAGAATAAACCCTACCCATTTTTAATCGATACCGGAGCAACTAAATCCATGTTAGCTGGCAAAGCAGCCATGACTGTTCCCTGCTCTAACAAAATAACTAGAGGAGTGGGCATCTCTGGTATACCTATCGAATACTCCGAAACTATTCCAGTCCCAGTTACCTTGGGACCCCTACATGATAATCATGCATTCCTAGTAGGACCTTCAGCACCATTAAATCTTTTAGGGAGAGATTTGCTTTGCAAAATGGGGGCTACCATTTTTTTGCACAGCAGATGGAGTGTATCTCCAAGTACCTTCAGACCAACAAGATAGTACCCTAGCAGCCCTGGATGACTCAGCCATTTTACAGACGATGTGCACCCAGCCACATTCTGGCAGAGATGAATGTTTACATTCCCTACCCTCTCACTTGTGGACTACTCATGACAATGATGTTGGATTTTTGCCATCAGCTACTCCTGTTAAAATAACCCTGCGACCGGGAGCAAAGTTACCATGAGTGCCTCAATACTCTTTGACGAATGAGGCTATCACTGGTATTGCCCCTGTTATTTCTGCATTAGAACGACAAGAGATTATAGTACCTACTATAAGTCCATGTAATACCCCAATATTGCCGGTGAAGAAACCCGGACACAAGTTTATAGATTTGCAGGAAGTTAATAAAGCTGTTTTACCCGTCTTCCCGATTGTACCAAACCCAACTACTATCCTAAGCTGTATCCCACCTAACGCACAATGTTTTACAGTGATAGATATCGCAACAGCTTTTTTTCTATTCCAGTACATCCTGATAGTCAGTATTTATTTGCATTTACATATAAGGGCCAACAGCATACTTGGACTCGATTGCCCCAAGGATATGTAGAATCCCCAACCTTATTCTCTAGAGAGATGCATAGACAGTTACAGGATCTCCAACTACCGTCACGTTCTGCTCTAGTTCAATATGTGGATGATATCCTGACAGCTTCACCGGACTGTGATTCATGTAGGGAAGATTCCCTTTTGGTGTTGAATTTTTTAGCTGCATGCAGATTCAAAGTAAATAAATCCAAATTACAATTTTGTCAGGACAAGGTGCAATATTTAGGACATATCATCTCAATGGGTTCTCGACAAATACTCCCGAATCGCATAATCTCTATTCAAAAAGCCCCACGACCTGTAACACAGAGACAACTTTGAGGATTCCTAGGCCTAGCGGGATATTGTAGACAATGGGTACCTAATTTTTCAGAACTTTCAGCTTCACTATTACAACTTTTAAAGAAAGAAATCACAGACCCTTTACCTCGGATGTCACACCACGAGGATGCTTTTCAGGCTATAAAGACAGCCTTGGTAAATCCTCCAGCAGTAGGATTGCCTGATTATTCAAAACCACTTATTTTCTGTTGCTGTGAATGAAACAAAACTGCCTTGGGTCTCCTGGCCCAGCAACGCACTGGAGGCTACCGGCCTATTGCTTATTATAGCACACAACTAGATCTGGTTGCCTCTGGTTACCCAGCTTGCTTGCGAGCAGTGGCAGCTGCTGCTATTTTGATTGATATGGCAGCTCCACTGACTCTGGGACACCAAACAATTTTAGCAGTCCCGCATGCAGTTCAGGCATTACTGTTAAAAACCAAAACACAGTATCTCTCCAACGCATGTCTTACTAAATACGAATTGAGTTTAATCAATAATCCCTCCCTGCAAGTAATATGCTGCCCACCATTGAACCCTGCCTCTTTAATACCGACATCGGATGAGGGCGAACCACATGATTGTGTGCTTGTAGTTAACTCTGCTCTTTCTCCTAGGTTACATTTGTATGATACTCCTTTGCAGAATCCGGATTTGATTCTTTTTGTTGATGGATCCTGTTTACGAACAAACTCCGGAGAATTCCAAGCAGCTTGGTCAGTCTGTACACTGACTGAAGTTTTAAAATCAGCATGATTACCCCCAGGAACTTCCGCACAGGCTGTGGAATCGGTAGCCCTATCGCATGCATGCAAAATAGCTAAGGACAAATCTGTCACTATATATACTGACTCCCGCTATGCCCATGGGGTTGTTCATGATTTTGGTATCCTATGGAAAGAATGCGGATTTTTAACTTCCTCTGGGTCTCCCGTTAAGAATCATTTTTATATAAATAACTTATTACAACATTTATTGTTACCATCTCAAACTGCTGTTGTAAAATGTGCTGCCCATCAATCTAATGACTCTTTCGAAACCAAAGGCAATAATTTGCTGACTGGGCTGCAAAACAGGCTGCTCTTTCACAAACTGTTCAGGGACAATTTTTGCAGCCTCTACAGTCAATAACCACTTTTGATACTACAGTGTTTAAAGCATTACAAACTGAAGCTCCAGAATCAGAAAAAAAATCATGGCTGGCCCACGGTTGCTTTAAACGCTCTGATCTCATTTGACAATATTCAGATGGCAGACTGGTCTGCCCCAAGTCCATGTTAAATTCTCTTATTAAAGCATATCACTTGCCAGCTCATGTTGGGGTACTAGCATTAATAAAACAAATCCAAAAAGATTGGTTTGCCCCAGGTCTTTCTGCTTCTGTACAACATTTGTTGAGCACGTGCTCCACTTGTTTACAGTACAACATTTCCAAGGGCACCATGGCTCCCACACAACCCATACCTAAACCATTGGGACCATTCTGCGCTTTGCAATGGGATTTTATTGAACTTCCACCTTGTACTCATTTTAAGTATGTTTTAACTGTTGTTGATGTTTTTCTGGGTGGTTAGAAGCCTACCCATGTGCTAAGAATGATGCTATTTCTGTTGCTAAGAAACTTTGTTATGATTTAATACCTCATTTTGGTGTTCCCTGTCAAATATATTCGGATCGTGGAACACATTTTACTGCTCAATTAATTGATTCAATTCGTAAAATGTTAGACATCACTCTCAAGTTTCATTGTCCTTATAGACCACAAGCATCTGGCCTTATCGAACACATGAATCAGACACTCAAAACAAGACTGGCAAAAATTACTACTGAAACAGGCTTAACTTGGGTACAGGCACTACCTCTAGCCTTGCTCTCTATGAGAGCTCAAGTACATCCTACTAAAGGTCTTTCTCCTCACGAAATTCTCATGGGCCACCCTATGCGAATGCCCATGACTCCACCACCGCCATTTTCTGAATATAATGAATTTGATCATAACATTCTCTTGTATTGCACTTCTCTTGTTTCTTTTTTACAGTTTCATCATCGAAAGGTAGCAGCAGCTCAACAAACTCCTGATCCTTTCTTGTCCTCGGCACTACAACCAGGAGACTGGGTATATGTCAAGTCATTTTCTCGAAAAACAGCTCTTCAACCACGCTGGAAGGGTCCATTCATGGTTCTACTGACCACTTCTTCAGCAGTTCGGCTACAATGCTCACCCACCTGGATTCATATATCACATGTCAAGAAGGTAATTCCGTCTGAAGATCAGCAACCTCTACCTTTTGTGGCTCCAGATTCTCCACCTATTGCTACTCACACTTGCAGTCATACTGTACCAGTGCCTGAAAATGACTGAAACTCCTCGGGCACAACCGACATTTCCACAAAAATATTGCACAACAGTTTTGGTGCTTCTTCCTGTTATTTTGCTATTTTTACTGTGGCCATTCTTATTTTCTGCTTCCTTCACTACTCATACCAAACGAGCTGTATGGCATCCACCTTTCAACACTTATCAAGCAATCAAGTATGCATATGAATCATCCCTCAACGTCTCAGACTGTTGGGTTTGTACAGCTATTCCTACTGTTCATGGGGGATTGATGCTAAATATAGTCCCTTTAGGAATTAAAGAAACCTGGACAAATTTGATCTATGATGCATGAAATGTCATTTCAAAAGACAAAATAGCATTACAGTTGTTCCTCCGTCAAAATGGAACTGTGTGTTTTCAAAAACTTGGTAAAACCAGAGTCGGGTGGAGCCATTGTAACAAAACAGTGGTATATAACTGCACTATGGACAATTTGGGCTGTGTAACAGACTTTTCACCTGTAAAAAGACTTGTTAAGGACTCTATAGCTAATTTTTCCCAGAAAATAGAAACCGTTTATTTGAAGATATTCCAAGGACTGCAGGACGTCAGGGATCGCTTTAAGCCTATCAACATCACCATTAAAGTAGAGAATTGTTATTTCGTGTGTGGAAGAAAAGCATATAAATGGCTACCAGGAGACTGGTCTGGTAGCTATTTCTTGGGCTATCTGGTTCCAGCTATTCGACATGTATCTGCATTACCTAAAGGAAAGATTTGAAATGTTCGAGAGGTTAAAAAGCCTGTTAATCCTTTAGGTCGAGTTGATGCTTCTTGGATCTATCATCATGACTTAGCCCATGCTAGTACCAAAGGACTTTCCCATATGGACTTGGGTGATGATGTCATATCATGGGCTGGTATAATTCCGTCATACGGAGCAGTAA
>NC_056744.1:1034203442-1034280942 GCF_019279795.1 Protopterus annectens
TATATATATATATAGGTTCATAGGTTCATAGGTTCATACTAGGCAATCTGCCCGAGGGCATTTACAAGCCTAGCCCATCGTTTTGTGGCTTACGCCACCCCTTTAGTATGGGGAACTATACCCATTATTTTGCTGTGCCTCTGTCGAGCAGTGACACTGAGGTAATCCCTGGGGTATATCTGCGATCTCCCATCCATTGGTCAAGATTTCTCTTGAACAAGGCCAGCGAGGTGCTCTGCCTCACATATACCGGGATTTTGTTCCACAGCATAGGGAGTCTTTGGGTGATGAATCTATCCCTCCAGCACGTCCTATTAATAGCCGTGTCGAGGTTTAAGTCTCCCGCCCTTGTGGCTCTGATGGATCTAGATTTTTTGAGGTGAAGCATATTCATCAAATCTGGGTTTGTCATGGCCTTGTATGTTAGGCAAAGGTCACCTCTGAGCAAGCGGTGGCGACTGAATAGAGCTGGAGTTCTTTCAGTCGGGCAGCATAGGACAGATTTTGAGACCCTTTATCCTTTTGGTGAGGAACTTTTGTGGCCTCTCCAGCTGCTGCAAGTGTCGGGTCAGATACATTCGAATGGGGCATTGTACTCAATCATTGGTCTGATGAGTGATGAGTAGAGGGAGACAATGACCTCCTTGATCTAGATGAGAATCCCTTCATGATAAGGTGGGCAATGTAGAAGGTCTTCCTAACTACTTTAGCTACATGGGTGTCGAATGACAGACTACTATCAACCTGGGTCCCCAGGTCCCTGATAACTTCTTCTGTGCTCAGTGGATTGCCACCTATTTGGTAGCTAGGGGTAACCTTGTTTTTCCCGAAGGGTATGACTATGCATTTTTTGGCATTTAACTTTAGGCCATGGCTCTGGCACCAGTTATCCGTTTCTGTGAGACCCTTCTGAAGGATATCTGTGTCAGATGTGTTTTCTACTATGGCACCCAGTTTGCAGTCATCTGCAAACTTTGTCAGCCATAACCCTCCTGTGTTTGCTTGTACTTCGGAGAAGTAGATGCCAAACAAGAGTGGGCCCAGGACTGAGCCCTGTGGGACACCACTTGTGACAGGCTTTGAGTCTGACATGGCGCCAGCAACTCTGACCCTGTGGGTTCTGTCACTCAGCCAGTTTGCAACCCATCTTGTGATGTATGGGTTAATATTTAAGCTGATGAGTTTTTCAATGATACCCGAGTGGGGTATTGTATCGAAGGCCTTCACCAGATCGAGGTAGGCTGTATGGACTGCCTTTCCCTCATCAATGGCTTTGGTGACTGTTTCAAAAAAGTCAACCAAGTTTAAAAGGCATGATCTGCCTTTGACAAAGCCAAACTGGGTTGGATCCAAAGTCTGCAAATTCCTATGTCTTTATTTATGAGGTCCATTATGATCCTCTCCATGGCTTTGCAGATAAGGCTTGTCAAGCTAATGGGCGGTAATTTTCAGGGTCGGTGGAGGCACCGCCTTTGTGAAGTGGGACCACAGTTGCAGTGCGCCACTCCTGGACGTATCCAGAGGTAAGACTTTGATTAAACAGCTGTCCTAGCTGTGGGTTTAATTCCTCATTGAGTTCGTGGAGCACACAGCCGGGGACACCATCAGGTCCCATGGATGCTGTGTTTTTTGCTTTGGAGAGAGCAGTTCTCACTTGGGCGTTGGAGATGTTTGGGGGGCTGCAATCGTTTGGTATAGATATCTCTCCTTTTGGGGGGGGGGCGAAGTTTGCACTGAACCTGTCAGCCAGTATGTTGGCAATGTCCGTAGGATCAGTAATCTTCACATCATTTTGAACTAGTTCTGAGCATATCTGGGAGTTTCCTCCCAGGTTTCTAACATAGCTAAAGAAGGCCTTATGATTGTCTTTTGAGTCTTTAGCTATTTTTCTCTCAAAATTTGCTTTGGATGATTTTATGAGAGCTCTTAGTTTTTTACTTATAGTGATCAAGGGTGTCTTACCTTTTAAGGATTTTGCTCTATCCTGTAGTAGCTTCCTCCTTTTGTTGTAGAGTTTGTTTATGGCTGGGGTCCACCAGACTGGACGCTTGCCTTTGGTACAAAGAGTCTTTGTTTTGCTTGGGATTGCCTTATCCATGCAGTCCTGCAGGTGCTGGTAGAAGGCATTTGTAAGTGATTCAGCGGCTTGTGTACTGTTTTCCGCCAGCTCGGGGGCCTTAAAGGAGACCACACTAGTCTTTAGAAGTGTGAAGTCGGCTTTCGAGAAGTTCTTTACTGTGGTCTTTTTTATTTCAGGTGGGGGTGGGATGAGGACCTCCAGCGAGATTAGTTTGTGATCTGATCTCACCAGTGAGGGGTATACTTCCGGTGTTGAACATTGTGCTCCCATGTTCGTGATGATGAGGTCAAGTATGTTATCTCCTCTTGTGGGGATGGTAACTAGTTGTTCCATGGCATTTGAGTTTATGAATTCCAGGAACTTTTGGGCTAGGGTGTTTGGGCTTGAGTAGTGTTCCCAGTCTATATTAGGGTAATTGAAGTCACCTAGTATGATGGTGTTTGGTGATACATTTATCCCCTCTAGTGTTTTCAGGAAGGCCATGTGAGGTTCCTGAGTTTGTGAGGGTGGCCTGTAACATGCTACAATTTGCAGAGCAGTCTTGCCTATGGTTAATTGCACCTGGATGGTCTCCGATGCATCGTGCGTTGCCACCAGTCTTGAGGTGTGGGTGTCCTTGATGAATATGGATACCCCCCCTCCTTTCTTGGTATTGTCCATATGTAGATACATATGTATATATATATATATATATATATATATATATATATATATATATATATATAAATATACACACACACACACACACACACACACACACACACACACACAGATATATATATATATATATATATATATATATATATATATATATATAAAATATATACACACACTATATATATATATATATACATATATATATATTACAAAATCAGTAACACACAATAAAAATCTACTGCCAAGAATGACTAAATAAATTACTAATGTTAATATTAGACATGGCAAAACAACCAATAAACAAGGTATGGATAGAGTGTCCAACTAATTAATTCAAGATGGTACAACCCCTATAACTGAGTATTTACAATTCCTATATAATATTCTCCTTGTAAACATTGCAATTCCCAAAGACAAGAAAACATAATGTATAATTCTTTAAATGTGAAAGAAACAAAAAGTAGGTCAAAAACTGCAGACCAATTATCGTATAAGATTACTGAGTACTCATGTTTTCCAATACTTTTACGGAATTAGAAATTATTAGACACTGAATGAAAAAAATGACATGCTTATAGAGAAGGTTGATCTATATTTATGGCTATACAAATATTATTCCCCATTGTTTCAGTAATGACTGAAGAAGCAGATATATGCCATATATATTACATTTGTTAGTGCTTTTGTAAATGTTATTCATGCAAAGCTCCTTGATGAAGAAAAATTGAATGTAAATAGTTGTTCTAATAGTATTAAATCAGGAATACTGTAGGCAGAGCTTAGGAAGTTAAACTACATACAAGTTTAGGAGCTCTTCAGATACTGGGAGTGTGAGTATCAGCAGTCTGTCCTGGGACCGCTTTATCTGTTTTTTAGCTATGCTTGTGATTTGGTGGCCCTTCTACAGATACTAGTCATCTAATAAGCAAGATAATGCAAAATTATTCACAACTGTGAACTGTCAATACATATCTTATAGGAAAGATTATAAGGAAATTATACCACTATGAGTATGACAAAAGAGTGTGGGCCAGATTCAGGAAGCCTCCGTGTAAGAGTTATAACTCTTACACGGAGGCTGCAGTTAAACTGTGTGATGTCAGCATGTCATGCATATGCATGAGGTGCATGAGGCATGCTGAATCACACCAGTAACTCTTACACGGTCCGTGTAAGAGAGTAGGGGGCGTGTCTGTAGGCTAAGCTCTGCAAGTGGACACGCCCCCGGAAAACTAGAATGGCTGAAAGTAAACAGCCACGAGAAAGGCCATGAAAATGTGAATAAACACACTATACAACACATGCCCCGACTGGCCATCAGTGTATAAAGTGAAGAGATGTCATAAAAGTAAATGAAAACCTTTTTTTTTTTTGTTAAACCCCGTAAATGTTTGCTACTGTGTGCTGGGTGTGCTACTAAGCGCAATCACAGTTAGCAGTCAGGGGAAAAGGATATAAGAACTAAATATGCAAAGTAAGCCAAGAAATAATAGCTTAGTGGTAGAGTACCTGCCCTATGTGTAGGCAAGCAGGGTTCGAGCCCCTACAACAACCTTTTTTTTATTTGTAAATAAGCACTAAAAGCCCCCAGACAGTATTGTACAAATGTAAATGTATTCCCTTTTGTAAAATGGAATGAAACAGAGCATATATTTTGAAGTAACATAAGAATAAAAATAGTCAGAAATGTACTGATAGCTAAGCTGCCGTGAGACAGAGTGCCCGTAGCCGAGTAGTGTTTAAAAAGCTGCAAACTGCGTGCCCGTTGCCAAGCAGCGGATAAACAGGCTGAAACTGTGTGCAATTAGCTGAACATGTGTGTCACTAGCCAATTAAGATTTATCCCAGCGCACACCGTTTGCGCCGCTCCCACAGGCTAACTGCCAGTGCGCATGCGTAACCTCCGCAAACGGCGCAGAACACGTTTAAAGTGCTTAAAAGTGCTTTTGGCATGTTTGATTGACGGGTCTTCAACTCATTTCTGTCAGGAAAAGCAAAAGCAGTTGCCAGATTCGAACACAGGATACCATGCACTAGAGTCAAGGAACTAAACCACCAAGCCATGACAGCAATACCTAGAAAAGCAGAAATAGCATATATATGGGATAAAACCCAGAATGGAGCATGAGAAAGCATTTTCAGTGAAGTAGATACAATTCCAAAACGGCCAATCAGAGAAATGTGCGGGAAAAGCGGCATATATAAGCCCCATAGGCGGAATACACAGCATAACTGATTGTAGAACAGACTTGCAGTCAGCATGAGTGGAGTAGGTGAGGGACGTTGCTTTGAGCACAGCGTTGGGGCGTTGAGGAGTCCAGATACATGGTCTGGCTCCTTGTCCATAATCACGAGGCCCAACTCATGCAGGGCCAGGTCTCATGGGGAGTATATAGGGCTGAGGCGTGGGACCAGTTGGCTCGTGAGCTGACCAGTGCTACTGGCATTCCACGCACTGGTGAGCAGGTCCGTCACCACCATGCGGACCTGAAGAGACGCAAGCAGGACCAATTGAACCGTTGGATCCAGGAGGCCCGGCAAATGCCCAACGCCCCACTACTGAGTAAGTCACATTTTACCCATGTATGTAAGGATTTCAACCAGCTGATACCATGGAGATGTGTAGTCCAATATTATTCCCTTTGTATTACAGCTGCAGGTGTCCGCTCTGCGAATGTCGAGATGCACGCCAGAAGGCTGGTGCGGCTGCGCCACCATGCAGGTTAGTAACCCCACCCAGTACTTGTAAATAAATATTATTATGTACCATGTATCAGAACAGTGCAGTGTATTGATTAAAAGTAATATAATGTGCAAGCAGGAATTGAACGTCTGCAGGTATGGCTGCAACAAGTTCATCAGTATGCAAGTGTAACTGGAAATATAATTGATAGGATTAAACAGTGCTGTAATACAGATGTCCCATCATTAATTAAATATACTGTAACCTGCAGTATAGTCTCAAGAGTACAGCTTCAGAATCTGAGGTAGTCACATGTCAGATATATCACCTGTTGAAATGCTGAATCATGACAGAAGTGAGGCTGTTGGAAAGTGTTTGAATCACCACAGGTCTAATATGTGAACAAAGCCTAGAAGTACCAACCTGAACTGTGAAGTTGCAGAATGTATGAGAGTGACAGAAATGCTCATGTATGAATAAATAAACTAGTAATAACCCCTGAATATATAAGCCTCAGTGTGTTTTTACAGAACTAAATGCATGTGGGAAGTACAAATTAACATCCCAAACTGATTTCAGTGTGTCTGAATCTGAATGTCTAGCTCAAAATCTGTATATGGTGATAACAGTAAACAATTTGCAGATAGAATGAATTATCTGACAGACTAAACAGCCATAGTTGTCCCCTGTCCTGTCATCAAAGTGTAGCAGGATGATGTATCTGATCAAATTCAAAATAAGTAGGATAGTGATGTATGTGTAACAGGTGTAGCATGACAGTCAAATAAAGATTATTTTGAAACATCAGCCTCAACTTAATTGTGTATCTATGATAAATGTGAATTAATGTTTAACATATGAATGTGTCATCACTTTCTATCCCCACCCAACCCTGTAATTCCATATAACAACATCCACTAAATAATGGTATGTGAACATTTCATTAATCATGGACATTTGTCCGTTCCAAACATATATGCATGTCTGTTCGTGCATGTGCCCTGTTCATACCTGCAAATACGATGGCCTGTTGCCATTAATCAACCCTGCATGTCGTTTGACTGTGTTTTGCTGTTCAAATAATGCATGTGATATTGATATGCCCCTTGTTCAATGGTGTCCATATCTGGGTGTTTGTTTGATGGGAATACCAATGCATGCTGTTACAACTAATCTGAATGGAATAAAATGCCACTAACCCAAACTAACATAACTACTCACAAACCTAGAACGCTTGGGAAGGCAGGTCCCAGCGGACCCACCTCTCCCACCTCAGCTGGTGACTGCACCTGGCACTAGTGCCCAGTGCGGACCCTCCGGTGGCCCTGTGCCACCTTCGGGAAGCGCTGCAGGGGATGGGGCCCGACCCACCTCTGCAAGTGTGGCCGGAGGGGTTCGTCCACTCACCCTCCGCGGTGTCCGGTCTGTGGTGCGTAGGGAGATCCAAGACACTGTTCTTGGACCCCTACGCCAGCTCGAGGCTCGTGTGGCACAGCTAACGGCCCCGGCCGTTGCCCGCCTACACAGCCCCAGCACAGCCCGTCCTGGGCTGTGAAGGAACAGTGGCAACTGCCTATGGGTGGGGATATCAGTTCCACTGTTGCCATCTGTGGGCTCGTGCATCTCGGATATCCCAACCTCCGTCCCGTCAATTGTGTAACCCACCCACGTGTGTCATACACCGTCCCTGTATGCGTCTTGTCTGTCTTGTCTGTTAACCTACCCAACCTACCTCCCCAGCTTTACCGACTTCCTTCACCTGTCATACCACTCTCACCTGTAAAAAAAAAAAAAAAGGGCACTCTGTCCCACAAAAAATTACGCCCCATACATAGCTGTCCATGTCGCAGACATGTCCGCTGGACATCTAAACTGTTAATTACAATTGGCTGTACAACAAATATTAATGTTGTCCTGACACCTCTCTCAGAGGTGGAAGGTTTCAAATGTCTCACCAAAATACATAGAAATATACAGCTGTTGCTGCAAAAGACATGGGCATCTATGGGCCTTACCTACACCCTTCCTGCAAATCCACCGCTTCTTTCCCTACTGTCTTACCCTCTTTGTGACCCCTTCTCACCCCTTTCCTGTCACCCCTTTTTCTTTTCTTTCAAAGAAAATAGCGTGGGTGTGCGCTTGTGTTAGCGGAGCTCACCGCCAGTGCGCATGCGTGAGCTCCGCGCAAACGAGCGCAGACCTGGTTTAAAGTGCTTAAATGTGCCTTTATGGCACTTTGATTGACAGGTCCTGTACTCAGTTCCAAAGTTTGCTAAGAAAAATAAATTCCCACTGTCAGTCTCGAACCCAGGACCTTGGTAACATTAGTCCATATGACCTACCACTAAGCCATGCCTGCTTTACAAGAACAAACTGCTAAAATAAATATAACATGTAATAGTAGGAATCAGTATAAAGGTAATATAGGAGATGTACTATCCAAAGCATGTGTGGTAGAGTTTTAATGGCCAAATAACTGGATTCCCATACTAGTTCAGTGTGAGCAGAAACAGCACTGCTACCTGTTAACTTGTACATAATAATGTAAGGTAATGTACATATGTGAAGGTATGTATATCTACACATACATATATATAAATATATATTAATACATATGAAATATAATCGTAGGTCTCAGTAGCCATACACACTCACTACAGGAAAAAGTTAACATAATTGCTGCAACCTGAATCTGCAACACAGCCTGACCCTGTGTGACCTACTTACCCTTCTAACTGCTTACAGGTGGCCTCAACACTTCGATTGACAGGTCCTGTACTCAGTTTGAAAGTTTGCAAAGTAAAAATTCCCACTGTCAGTCTTGAAACCAGGACCTAGGTAACATTAGTCTGTTTGACCTACCACTAAGCCATGCCTGCTGTGGAAGAGCACACTGCTAAAATAAATATAACATGTAATAGTAGGAATCAGTATAAAGGCAATATAGGAGATGTACTATCCAAAGCATGTTTGGTAGAGTTTTAATGGCCAAATTACTGGATTCCCATACTAGTTCAGTGTGAGCAGAAACAGCCCTGCTACCTGTTAGCTTGTACATAATAATGTAAGGTAATGTACAGATGTGAAGGTATGTATATCAACACATACATATATATAAATATATATTAATACATATGAAATATAATCGTAGGTCTCAGTAGCCATACACACTCACTACAGGAAACAGTGAAGATATATGCAGCAACCAGAATCTGCAACACAGCCTGGCTCCTGTAAGACCTACTAAGCCCTTTAACTGCTTAAAGGTGCCTCTAGCACTGTGATTGATAGGCCCTATACTCAACCCAAAAGCAGAATATGAGCATACTAGTAGGCCCTACCACAAGACCATTGTAACACTAGTCTGTATGACCTACCACTAAGCCATGACTCTCATACAGGAATATAGTGCTAAATAAGTGGAACATGTAATAGTAGGAATGAAGATAAAGGCAATATAGTATGTCTACTACCCAAAGCATGTCAGGCAGACTTTTATAGTCCCAATTACTGGATTCCCATACTAGAGTAGTGTTAATGGAAACAGCCCTGCTAATTGTTAGCTTGTACCCAATAATGTCAGCTAATGTACATATATGAAAGTATGTATATGTACACAGATATATATATATATATTCATATAGCAATACATATGACATATAGTTGTAGGTGTCAGTATGCATACACACTCACTACAGGGAACAGGCAAGATAAATGCAGCAACCTGAATCTACAACACAGCATGAAGCATGGGAGATGTACTAACCTTCACACTCACAGAACACTGTCAACAGCATACCAGCATGGTCCACGGCCTACAATCTGAAAGGGCAACGCCTATCTCACATACCCTTTTATAGCAGTGTCCTGAAATCACAGTGAGACATGCAATTAGTACACACCCAGCTGCTTGCAATTAGCAAATGCTGCCTTACAATTGGTGCAGAGGCCATCACATGGATCCATGCAGATACCTACAAAAGTATTCAGTACCCACACTCCACTCATGCAATACAGTCATTGCACTAACCGAATGAGAAAGAGAGAGAGAGACAGACAGAGAGAGAAAACAAAATATACTGACAGCCAGCAGCAAAACAGCAGCAGCAGCAGCAGCAACAGCAGCAAAATACAAACAGCACGACTGACTCACCAAAAGCTGCCACAAACACAGGTAATGCAAAGTAGCAGGTTAATCCTGTGTATACTGTGACACCTCCAAATGTATCATAGTTCACTATCAATAGGTATGTCCATGAGATAGGTTGTGTGTAGATAGTCATGAAATATAAACATATGTAAAATTGTTGTACATGTGGGCCATAACTAACACTTCCATAGCTTAGAACACAAGGCCAGTTGTGCATATGATGCAGTAGTTCCCAGGGTCAGTAGAGGTTCCTCCTCATTGGTGTGGGACCACTGTGTATGTATGGCACTGTTCAGGTACATATCCTGTAGTATGGCCATGGATTAATATCAGTCTGTCCTGTGGTGCTATGTCCTCCAGGGGTGAATGTAGCACACATCCAGGGATACCATTCCGTAACAGTGATGATATGTGTTCTGCAATGATGAGGGTGGCTCTCACCTGGACATGTGAGAGGATAGGGAGGTTACAGTCATCTGGGATAACTAATAACACGTGTGTAGGACAATGGGGGTACCTGCACCTAAACTGTCTGCAAAATTGTTGGCAATATCTGTGCATTTGGTGAATGTGAAGCATCTTAACACTGCAGACAACAGATGCCTTCCGTCATGTGAATCTGCCCTGTGCTGCAGTAGCGTCCTACTATTGTTATAGAACATGCAATGGTTAAACAATATACCAATGGTGCAAGAGCACGAGCTGGCAGTGGCCATGCGACAACGGGCCCACTCGCGGCTCAAGTGCCAGCACCAGCCCCAGCAATGCTGGGTCTGTGCTGTCATCCAGACGCCCCAGGAGACCACGTGCACGTGGCTCTGGACAGTCCCAACAGGGAACTGTGTCCAGTCAACACACCCTGCTTCCGATGACAGTACCCAGTCTGGGTTAGTACCGGATACGGCCCGTAGCACCCCTGCCAGGCACAGGTACCGTGTCCGTGCCCACAGACACTGATTTGGATGACCTGACAGGTGCAGTCTGTGGCTGTCCACAAAACCCTGTACATGGCAGCCATTATGTGGGACTGTGTGCGTGCTTACACACATGCAGAAACCTAACACCTAGGGCAAACACATACACACACACACTGCACCAACAACGGTCCACCCTGTACTGCTGCCCCTCACAAACACACATACACACACATGTCAATTGGTGTTACCAGTGGCGGCTTGGGCATATCTAACCCACACCCTGTGCATATGATGACACTGTGCCACCTCCTGCATACTACAACATCGGTGCAGGTAAAGGTAAACACGTTGCTGATGCACAGGGTGACTACATAGATGTGTATAAGTAGTAACATGTTGGTAACTGTTGTGTGTTGCAGAATAAATGTGTGTATATCCCATCAGTCCTGCTGCAGTAACTGTATGAATGTCCTCAATTGTTATCTGCACCCATACTACTTAACAAAGTGTACCTGCTGCACACCATCACATGCTAACATTGACTATGGCAATGTGCATCTTGTGCTGTTATGTAGATTCAGCTACATGTATCTGTTCTGTCACACATGCATTTATACACACCCTGCTACCCACACACATGCACACGCCACCTGCCATTCCCATTATTTATCACCCTACATGAGTAGCTGTTGATACATGACAGGTACACATTTCAGAAGTGCACTATGTTGTTTACTACTGGCATCCCCTTCTCTACCTGTACTCACAGGGTGCAGGCAACCTCATCAGTTGGAAGATGTAATGTGCATCAGGTACTGTAGTACCCTGATTGCCACAGCAAACATGCTTCCCATACGGAAATGCACACACAGACACATCCCACATCCACACACTCGCCACATTCAGGCTTCAGAACACTATCTAGGTATATTCGGGTACATGTGCATGTTCAAGTAGCATGTAACACTATACTGAGTACTGGCACTTAGTTGTCTGTAGTCATGTTGTCTGTATAGAATAAAAGAAATGTTTTATTATCCTACTCCGTTTTGTGGACATTACTTGAACAAGTGTTACTTTACATGTGTTATCAGTACCAACACCTTCTGTTTTGTAGTTTTGTTTGTATAGGGTGCTATCAACATCACTGCTTGTTAAGGGTAATGACCACCCTGCAGTGCATAGCCCCATGTGGCAAAGCCACATCCCACCCCATCATTGTGCACACACACTAACCCCACCAACAGTAAAACACATACTTTCCATTTGCAAGGTTCAAACCCACACCTAACTGTGCAATGACAGTAGAAACAGACACATTAGCAGAGTGTGCTATTTGCAGTAGTTGGAGAAACGTTTACTAATGCTGTACTTAGAGGGTGCTGACATCATCTGTGTGTAGGAGGAGGGATGTGCACCCTGTACTGTGTTCTCCCAGTTGGCAAAAGGCAGTTAACCCTCCCAGCATAGTGCACACACATAAACCACACTCATACATTCCCTTTGCAGGATTCAAACCCCACCTAACTACGTTATGACACTGAAGAAAGACACATTAGCAGAGCGCTATGCAAATTACTGGAGGACTTTACTACAGGTGATATAGTTATACAGTCCTGACATCATCACTATTTCAAAAGGGGGATCTGCATCCTGTACGATACTGTCACGGTTGCTAATAGGGACATTCCCACACACACACATCGATGTGTTGGAGGTTTGCATATGTGGGGATCCAGAACACCAGTGTGATTAGTATATGGTTTGATTGCAACAATGAGGGATATACTCCCAGTGGTGATTAGTTTTACTCATGTTTGTAAAGATCAGCTCTAGTATATCTGCCCCTCTTGTGGGAAGGTTGGTTACCTGTTCCATAGCCAAAGAATGTCTGATCAATGGGAATCTTAGAGCTTGGGTATTGTGGCCTGTGTAATGTACACAGTCTATGTTTGGGTAGCTGGCATCACCCAGTATGATGGTGTTTGCAGAGTAATCTAAACTCTCCTGTGTCAGCATGAAGGCTGTGTGGGAGACCTGAGTTTGAGAGGGTGCTGTAAGAGCTCCTCTGTGTCTCTTTCCATGTGGTCCAGGGAGGTACGTCCCAACAGGTAGCTGACTGTGACCCTCCCCTTGCTCTGTCTGGAGTGCGGCACGCCTGTCAACAGCTCATGTCAAGCAAGTGCACACCCCTCATAAATGATGTGGAAGCCTTCAAAGGCCCAAGGCCTGTTGAAACTATGGACCAGACTGCAGATACCTGTATAGAGGCATTCTGTGGACACATTCAGGAATGCATGGATCATGAAGCCACATATGAAAGCATGACCCAATTCTCCAAAGACAGATGTCCTGGGCACCGGACACCAGCCATAAACACACTATACAATAGAAGGATGGCGCCACAACATGATACAACAACCACCCAAAATGTGAAGGCACCACTGATGAGTATTGGAAGACAACTACAGGCACCCATATGATTGTCTAAGGCCATCTTTGAGAGAGGATTCCACAAGCCACTGAGGATAATCACAAGTCTGCCTGTAGTTATGTTAGTAACCTGGGTGGTACTACCCTGATATGCTCAGAGGTAATACAATATGTCACACAAAATATAAAACACACAGACATTGCCATCATCCTAGTGGACAGGTTCAATGCTGCCTTCTCTCCCCACCACACCAAAAGGGAACATATGTCTCGCATCACAGTGCTTCCCCCCCCTGACATCACAGATGCTCAGGTAAGAGATGCCCTTCCCAAAGCAGTAAACACTGCATCAATGGGACCAGACAGTGTCCCAGGCTGTGTCCTACATGAACCACAAGAAGAGCTACACCCAGACATAACACCACTGTTCAATCCCAGCCTTAATACATGATATGTGACCAGAGAGTGGCATACAGCAACAGTGGTCCCTCAACATGCAGGTGGTGCCGCCACGGATCCTGGACACTACTCGCCCCATATGTCTGACTAGCTTTGTCTGCAAAGCTATGGCAAGAATCATCAAGAACCTCACATATCTAGATATTGTGGACCTACAGACATGTCACCATACACAGTTTGGCTTTGTCAATGGCAAATCCTGCCTATCAAACCTGTTTGCTTTGTTTGAAACAGTCACCAAGGCCACTGTCAAGGGTAGGAGGTCCACACAGCCTACCTGGTCCTTTCATAAGCCTTGTATACAATACCCCACTTGTGCATTCTAGGAAGCCCACCAGTGTACATATTAACCCCTATGTCACTATGGGTATTGCACAGTGGCTCAAGGGCAGAACACACATGGTAGAATTGCTGGAGCCATGTCAGCCTCCAACCTGGTACAAGTGGTGTCCCACAAGGCAAAGCCCTAGGGGCTGTCATGTTCATTATATATTTGTCATAGGTACAGGCCAACATGGAAGTACTGTGGCTCAGCACGCCACAGGTGACTGCAGACCTAACACCATAATCAACTCAACAGCTAACACACGCATCCTCCAAAGGGACTCTTGCAAACACACGACTTGTGCCACAGCCATGGCCTCAACATGAATGACAGAAAGAGTATAGTCATCCCTTTGTCAAACAGTAAATGACCACAATGTACCACATATGTGTTAATCCAGTAAGTGCAGACCTAGGAATTACGGACCTTGGGGTGAGGTTGATAGCATCCTACCATTTGACAACAACATGGACAAAGTGGTTAGGTAAGCATGTGATATGGGCCACATCATCATGGGATCCACATGTAGGCCAGGGAGGACATTGTGCCCCTTTACTCATCCCTCATCATGCCCATAATTGACTATGATGAACCTGTCGGCATGCACCTTACCAGACACCTGCAGCAACTGGGGCTACCACATATGTACCTCGACAAGGTGATCAAAGTGCTCAAACAGATGCCACATACTGACTGGTTAAAGTAGCAGCAGCTCTACTCAGTGACATACTGCCTCTTCATAGGCAATCTGTGCCTTACATAGAAGGCCAGGTCATACCCTCACGTAATGGCCATGCTGCATCTCAGAATATCCAGATCCCACCAGGATACACGCTGGAAATACATGAACTTCAGGAGTGATATACATAGGACATGGTGGAGGGGCACATTCACAACTCAGAGGCACCCTTCATTCCTGATTATTATCCCAATAGAGGTTAGGCGGACTGACTCAGTGACTATCCTCAAGAGCGATATTAATGACTGGATGTGACATTGTAGGGTTACCCTGGGTATCACTTGTGTCACTGTGAGAAAGAGGCACAGTATACTAACCTTGGAAAAGGGCATAGCAAGACAGATTCACAATGCATGTTGAAAGGCACGCACATTCTGGCTAGGTGGATACATGCCCTGGGCAGATATCCCTGTACGAACCTATGGACCTATGTCTCTTTTTCACCATTGGCCCTATGTGCTGTCAATCACCAATGTAATCTCAATACTCTGGTAGCATGTGCAAAGGTCAGTTGTCAGTCACCTCTATGGTACAGTTGTGGAATATGTGTGTCATGTAGTAATGTCACAGCTGCCACATGTACACAGTCAACCCTATCCCCTACCCATTGATGTACATCACATGTATGAGATGGAAACACATGGCCAAACTGTAACAACAACATACAAGTCAGTCAGATGCATGGACACATATGACTCAGTCATTGTCCATGCCACCACAGCTGATGTGGGATGTCGCTCACTGGGATACGTGATAGGGAACATGGAAGGGATCACTGAGCAAGTGACACAGGCTGGTAGACCCATGACCTTGGTTGGCATCAGACCCTCACCAGGGATTCCGACAAATTACTGAATGCTAATGAATAAGTGTATCTACAACACCCTAGCTGAATGGTTCTTAGCATGCAGTCACTGCATTGCTATGGAATACTGTCTTACCACTACCACAACAGGTGAAAACATGCAGCTCCTGTACATTAACAACATGTAGACCTTATGCCCCAGACCAGGTGTGCATCCCTCACTACTAGGCTGATAGCATCTACATCTCACACTGTATATACACATCCCACATGCAGCATCTGCACAGAAGACCACGGTCATAATGTTACCCTGTGCAAATACCATGTATTCACATGTGGCAGGCATCACACATGGTAACTATTGAAAGTCACAGGTACATATGTGTATTTGGCACACACATACATCATGTGTTCATTGCCATAACCCGTGTAATCAATGTCATGCATTATTGTGAGGGACAACCCACATACATGGGCATTCTGTGTGTGCACAACACACATGGCATGTCTGTAATCAAAAGCCATACATAATTGTGATATCGTTTAGAAATGGGTATGTGCATCCTGTAGTGTGTTTTCCCAGTTGCCAAAAGGGATATATCAATCATACACACTTACCCCCCTTCACACACACTTGTCATCTGCCGGATTCAAACCCCTACCTAACTATGTTAAGACACTAGAGACAGACGATTAGCACAGCGCTATTCGCATTACTGGGGAAAGTCCTTTCCCTGATATACTTATAGGGTGCTGACATCATCGGAGTTTAGAAAGTGGAATGATCATCCTGTGGTGTGTTTTCCCAGTTGCCAAAAGGGATGTTTCTTTCATACCCACACACTTACCCCTTCACACACACTTGTCATCTGCCGGATTCAAACCCCTACCTAACTATGTTAAGACACTAGAGACGGACGATTAGCACAGCGCTATTCGCATTACTGGGGAAAGTCCTTTCCCTGATATACTTATAGGGTGCTGACATCATCGGAGTTTAGAAAGTGGAATGATCATCCTGTGGTGTGTTTTCCCAGTTGCCAAAAGGGATGTTTCTTTCATACCCACACACTTACCCCCTTCACACACACTTGTCATCTGCCGGATTCAAACCCCTACCTAACTATGTTAAGACACTAGAGACGGACGCATTAGCACAGCGCGCTATTCGCATTACTGGGAAAGTCCTTTCCCCTGATATACTTATAGGGTGCTGACATCATCGGAGTTTAGAAAGTGGAATGATCATCCTGTGGTGTGTTTTCCCAGTTGCCAAAAGGGATGTTTCTTTCATACCCACACACTTACCCCTTCACACACACTTGTCATCTGCCGGATTCAAACCCCTACCTAACTATGTTAAGACACTAGAGACGGACGATTA
Organism: Protopterus annectens; assembly: GCF_019279795.1. Taxonomy (NCBI): domain Eukaryota; kingdom Metazoa; phylum Chordata; order Ceratodontiformes; family Protopteridae; genus Protopterus; species Protopterus annectens. The sequence continues at coordinate 1,034,220,075 of NC_056744.1, forward strand.
GCACAGCGCGCTAGTCGCATTAGTGGGGAAAGTCCTTTGCCCTGATATACTTATAGGGTGCTGACATCATCGGAGTTTAGAAAGTGGAATGATCATCCTGTGGTGTGTTTTCCCAGTTGCCAAAAGGGATGTTTCTTTCATACACACTTACCCCCTTCACACACACTTGCCACCTGCTGGATTCAAACCCCTACCTAACTATGTTATGACACTAGAGATGGACGCATTAGCACGGCGCGCTATTCGGATTACTGGGAGAATCCTTTGCTCCAATATACTTATAGGGTGCTGACATCATCAGAGTCTAGAAAGTGGAATGATCATCCTGTGGTGTGTTTTCCCAGTTGCCAAAAGGGATGTTTCTTTCATACACACTTACACACACACACTTACCCCCCTTCACACACACTTGCCACCTGCTGGATTCAAACCCCTACCTAACTATGTTATGACACTAGAGATGGACGCATTAGCACGGCTATTCGGATTCCTGGGAGAATCCTTTGCTCCAATATACTTATAGGGTGCTGACATCATCAGAGTCTAGAAAGTGGAATGATCATCCTGTGGTGTGTTTTCCCAGTTGCCAAAAGGGATGTTTCTTTCATACACACTTACACACACTTACCCCCCTTCACACACACTTGCCACCTGCTGGATTCAAACCCCTACCTAACTATGTTATGACACTAGAGACGGACGTATTAGCACGGCGCGCTATTCGGATTACTGAGAGAATCCTTTTCTCCAATATACTTATAGGGTGCTTACATGATCAGTGTCTAGAAAGAGGGACGACCATCCTCTGGTGTGTTTTCACATTTGCTAGGGGTAACATTTGGACCAAGTGTGTGAGCATGCCCAGTTCAGCCTTCCTGTGGCATGTTGTGTGAAAGATGTCTCATTTATCTAAGTGTGTGAGCATGCCCAGTGTGGGCTTTACATATGTTGAACTCTGCAGCCCATCACATTTGTGGATGAGTGTGACCTTCAACAAATACCTCCAGTTTATGGTTGTGTGTTCTGTGCCATGTTGTGTAGTTACTGTCCTAATGCTTTTTGTGTGAACAAAACTGGGAGTATACTGTGCCTGCAGGTTTTGCATGGGATACTTTGCACACAATTGTCAACATCCGTTCATACTGACCTAACACTGTAGCACTGTCTAGTGTAGTGTTTCAGTACTTTCACTGTGGTGGTCAGTATCCTGGGCTTCAGTCCTATCACTGATTTACATTTCCATAGTGTGCACAACAGGCTGGTTAAGGTCCAGTTGTGCACATCTGCACAAAGGCAGTGCCTCTACAGACCCTGTTAATTGCTGCCCCATAAGCTTAACAAGTGTAGTCTGCAAATCTATGGAGAGGATCATAATTGAGCTCATAAACAAAGATATAGGGGACATGCAGACATTGTACCCATCCCATTTTGGCTTGGTCATGGGCAGATCATGCCTTTTGTACTGGGTTGACATCTTCAAATTGGTCACTTAGGCCATTGTTGGGGAAAGGCAGTCCATACAACCTACCTTGGCCTTGCTAACACTTTCAACACAATACCCCACTCAGGTATTGTGGAAAGACCTCACAACTGAAATGTAAACCCATATGTCACAAGATGGGTTGCAAACTGGCTTAAGGACGGGACCCACAGGGTTAGAGTTGCTGGCACTATGTTAGACTCCAGGCTGGTCACAGGTGGTGTCACACAGGGCTCAGTCCTTGGCCACCATTGTTTGTCATGTACTTCCCATGAGAACAGGCCAACATGGGAGGACTTTGGATGACAATGTTAGCAGATGAGTGCACACTGGGCACCATAGTGGACAGTGCATCACACACAGATATCCTTCAGAAGGGACTCACAGTAACTGATAGCTGGTGCCAGGGCCATGGCCTGAAGTCAGAGTGCACAACATGTGTAGACATACCCTTCAGGAAAAGCAAGGTGACCCCAAGCTACCATATTGGTGGCAATCCTCTAAGCACAGAGGAGGTTATCACGGACCTGGGGACCCAGGTTGACAGTCGCCATTCTTCTCAGACTCACATTGCTAAAGTGGCTAGGAAGACCTTCTACATTGCCCACCTGATAAGGATGGGATTCACATCCAGATCTAGTGGGTCATTGTTCCCCTGTACTCTTCAGTTATCAGACCGGTGATCAAGTCAAATGCCCTATTCTGGCTGTATCTCACCCAACATCTGCAGCAATTGGAGACACCCTGACTGTCCCCACCTAAAGGATCAAGGAACCACAACAGCTGTCACATGCTGCCAGATTGAAGACACTCACACTCTATTCACTCACATACCGTCTGCTTAGAGGTGACATGTGCCTGACATGCGAGGCCATGTCCAAACAGAGATTAATGGACATGCTCCACCTCAGACTCAGAAGATCCACCTGAACCACTAGTGCAGGTGACTGACACCTTAGCAGGGATGAATGTTGGACATGTTGTAGGGATGGAGTTATCACACGGAGACTCCCTATGCTGTGGAATACAATCCTGGTCCATTTGAGGCAGAGCACCTTGCTGGCTGTGTTCAAGAGGTATCTTGACCTAATGCTAGTCGGAGAATGTGTTTGTCCATCAACACATTGTAAGCGTTGTTTGACATGTCATATGTCTTGTTTAGTATACTGTGCCTCTGTCTACCTGTGACATAACATTGATACCCAGGGTAAACCTCCCATCTCCCATCCACTCATTAGGATTCCTGTTGAGGGGACTCAACCAGTGTCTTTATGGACAACCTGTAGTGTTAGTTTACTCATGTGTGGGGGTGGCCTCTGTGTTTTGGATAATGCAGTACAGCCTGTCCTATATATGTCAGTGCTGGGGTTCAGGTCCCTCATGTGCATATCTCCCTGCCATTCACATTGTACAAGGTACGGCATGTGCATTGCTGACAGCTTGGACATGGCTTTCTACATCAGGCACACCCAGACACAAGCTGTGCCTGATGTAGAAAGCCATGTCATGCAATGCGCATCTTGTACAATGTGCATTGCTGACAGCTTGGACATGGCTTTCTACATCAGGCACAGCTTGTGTCTGGGTGGCCAGCATGGCAGTGTGTGTAACTGCATTCTGTTTAATCAGGCGACACATTACATGTGTTCCAGCTCTTTGATACTCCTGGTGAGGTACTGTTGTGGACTTTACAGTTGCTGAATCTATCTGCTGAGGTACACCACACAGGCGCTGTTGTGGTCATTTGTAATGCTGCTGAAAGATAACTGCAAAACCACAATGACCTCACCTTAGCTAGATGTCATAACCCTCATGATTAGGTTGGTATATGGATTGTTGCTGTTAACCCTACAGCCACATTTTTGTCCAATGCAGGATATCTATCACCTTGTGTCCGCCATTCTGGCATTACATGTTAGGAATGTCATGGGTCGACACCTATGTGGGAATTGGTGGTCACTTACTGGATTATCCACAGAGGCTGACTATACTGTTTTCACCATTTAACATGCTGACATGGCTATGGCACCAGCTGTCTGTTTCTATGTGGCCCTTTTATGGGATGCTTGTGTCAGCTGGTGTATCAGATATGTCAGGCGGCTTGTTGTCCTCTACAAACATGTTCCAGCACAGTCCTTACTTGTTGGCCTGTACCTATGGGGCATATATACCAGATGGTGAAGGTCCCAGGACCAAGCTTTGTGGGATGCCTGTTATATGTGGTTTGTAGTCTGACATGGCTGCTGCATGTCTGACCATGTCAGTTCTGTCGTTGGTCTGGTTTGCAACCCTCCCATGACATTGGGGTGTATATATCAGCTGGTGAGCAAATCTATACGGAACACATAGGGTATTGTACAGAAGGCTTTGCAAGGTCCGGCTACACTGTGTGGACCACATTGCCCTCATCACTGACTTCAAGTACTGTTTCAACTGAGTCACACATGTTTAGGGGTGGGGTCTGCACTTTGTAAACCCACACTGGGTAGGGTCGGTGTCAATAGATCCACAATATCATTATGTCTGTGGTACATGCTGTTCCTTTCCATAGCTGTGCAGACCAAACCTCTCATGATTCTGTGGTGGTTGTTTTCCTATCCATTCAGGAGACACCTTTGTTGAGAACACCCACTGTTGTTGTACACTGCTCTTTGGGCGTACCCTGTGGTAAGGGTGACATAATGTCAGGGAGGCGGCAGTCTGCTGGGAAGGTATTTGGCATTATGGGGGGTTTGCACTGCACATGTCAGGATGTATGTTGGACATATCTGTGTGTGTCTGGTATGTTGTTTGTAATATTGGTGTGATCCGGAGCATATCCAGGAATCAACAACATGCTTACTACCATCATTTGCAACAGCCTTGGGGTTATCTGTAGTGTCCTGTACAATCTGTATCATAATGGGTTCATACTAGGCTACCCCCTAGGGCATCTGTAAGCCTGCATGTCCATTTTGTTTGATGGATTCTGGGGAATTGTTTACACCTGTGTCAGTGCTAGTATGATACCCGGGGTATAGTGACAAACAGCTCAGAAGCTGACTTCACACTTCTTCGGACTGAGATGGTATCCATTAAGCCCACTGGGCCAGTGGAAACCACAACACACAATGGTGACTCCTGCACAGACACTTTCTACGGACATCTCCGAGTAAGCATGGACCATGCAATCACAAATGAGAATGACACCTTCACCACCAAGGGAAAGTGGCCTGTCTGGTGGACCCCAGCCATAAACAAACTGTATAACAGATGAAGGATACTAATGCAAGACAGAGCTACATCTCCAGAATGTAAGGCAGCTGTGATCAGCAGTAGTAGAAAGCTACATTCTCACATAAAGACACCCAAGTTCAACTTGGGGACATAAATCACCACAGACGATGAAGGTAACCACACTGCTTTCTTCAGTTATGTCTGACGCCTGGGTGGGGACCCTCATATATGCTCAGATTTGGTACACAACAACTTATATCCCAGGGACCTGACAGATATTACTGACACCCTGGCAGACCAGTTCAGTGCAATGTACCGCCTCCCTCACCCCCAAGACATGATAGTTATCACAGCTGTATGTAACCTCACTGTCATCCTGGATGTCCATGTGAGAGCCGCAGTCAGCAAAGACGAGTACACAGCATCAATGGGACCTGATGGTATCCCCAGTTGCATGCTATGTGAACTACAGATGGAGATAAACCTGTATATGCAGATCCTATTTAACCTTAGCCTTGCTACAGGATCTGTACCTGAACACTGGCGACGGCAACAGTGGTCCCACTCCACAAAGGAGATGCCTCCACAGACCCTGGCAGCTACCACCACACAAGCTTAAACAGCCTTGTCTGCAAAGCTTTGTGAAGGGTCATTATGGAGCTTCCACACAGAGACATTGGTGTCCTACAGACCCTTGATCACACCCAATTCAGCTTTGTACAGTGCAGATCCTGCGTTTTGCACCAAGTTGACTACTTTGAAACTGTCAGTAGAGCCGTTGATGAGGGCTACACAGTCCACACAACCTACCTGCGCTTGGCTAAGGCCTTTGACACAATACCCCACTCAGGCATCATAGACAAGCTCAACAGCTGAGATATAACACCATATGTCACAGCATAGGTTGCAAAATGGCTCAGAAACAGAACCCATAATGTCAACATTGCAGGTGCCTTGTCAGGTTCGAAGCCAGTCACAAGTGGTGTCCCACAAGGTTGTGTCCTGGGACCTCTCTTATTTGGTATTTACTTTTCAGATGTGAAAGCAAACATAGGAGGGTTGTGGCCGACAAAGTTTACAGATGACTGCAACCTGGGCACCATAGTGAATACATCAGCCAGCACACACATCCTACAGACTGCCGTCACACTGACAGATAGCTGGTGCTGGACTCATGGCCTAAAACTGACTGCGACTGATGTGTAGCCATCCCTTTGGGAGGAACACAGTACCCACAGATCTGTACATAGACAGCAACCCAATGAGTACAGGAAACAAATCAGACAGCTGGGGACACATGTAGATAGTGACATCTCATTTGACACCCATGTTGCCAAAGTTGTTTGACAGACTTTCTATCTTGGCCACCTTATCATGGAGGGTATTCCATCCAGACCATAGGAGGTCATTGTACCACTATACTTCTCCCTTATCAGGCCCATGCTTGAATACAACGCCCCATTTGGTATGTACCTCAACCAGCACTTGCAGCAGCTGGAGAGACCCCACAAGTACCTTACCATGACGATCAGGGATCTACAACACATGTCATATACTTCCAGAATAACTAAAACAAGCTTTTTCAGTGTCATACCACATACGTACAGGTGACCTATGCCTGACATACAAGACCATGTCCGATCAGGATTTGGTAGACATGCTCCACTGCAAGCAATCCACATCCACCAGAAACATGGGAGCTAAAGATTTGAACCTCAGCACATACATGTATAGGACATGCTGAAGGGACAGAGTCATAACTCAGAGGCATCTCACACTCTAGCAGAGTATCCCAGTTCATGTTAGACAGAGTACCTCACTGACTCTCTTCAAGAGACATCTGGACAGCTGCATGTGGACAGGGGCACAGACTGGACAGAGGCATAGTCACATTATTCAATTATGTAAGGTGGTCATAATGTGTCACTACTAAGTCAGAGGCACAATATTTCGTATCTATGCAGTACACATATTACCACTATGAGGGGTGGCAATAGCAATATTCATCAGGGACACCCTCACCTCATGGTTGGTGGCAACACACGATGCATTGTACACCATCCGGGTGCAATTAACCATAGGCAAGACTGCTCTGAAGTTTGTAGCATGTTACAGGCCATCCTCTGAAACTCAGGTACCTCACAGAGCTTTCATGAAAACAGTGGCGGGATACATGTACCTGCAAACACCATCACACTGGGTGATCCCAACTATCCAAATATAGACTGGGATCAGTACTACAGCCACAACACTCTAGCCCACAGGTTCCTAGAGTTCATACACTCACATGCCATGGAAGAACTAGTCACCATCCCCACAAGAGGAGACAACATAGTAGATCTCATCATCACAAACATGGGCTCACAATGTTCAACACCAGAGGTATACCCATCATTGGTGAGATCAGATCATGACCTACTCTCAGTGGAAGTCCACATCCCACCTCCACCCCAGATAGAAAAGACCACAGTGCAGAACCTCTCAGAAGCCGACTACACACTTCTAATGACTGTTGTGGTCTCTTTCAAAGCCCCAAGCCAGCAGACACCATTACCCAAGCCACTGTATCACTTACAACTGCCTTCTACCAGCACCTTCAAGACTGCATGGATGAGGCAATCCCAAACAAAACACAGACTCGTTGTACCAGAGGCAAGCGTCCAGTGTGGTGGACCTCAGCCATAAACAAGCACTACAACACAAGGAAGGAGGTACTACAAGATAGAGCGATATCCGTGGAAGGGTAGACACCCCTGCTCAATATAGGTGAAACACTGAGTTCCCCATGAAATCATCCAAGGCGAATATTGGGAGTAAACCCACTAAGGGCTCACGGGACAACAATGAGGCCTTTTATAGATCGTTACACACCTGGGAGGAAACTCCCAGATATGCTCAGAATAGGCTCAGAATGCTGTAAATATCACTGAACCTACAGACATTGCCAACATACTGGCTGACAGGTTCAGTGCAGATTTCTCCACCCACCCTCCACCACAACTGGAGAGATATGTATGAAAGAGGATTGTAGCCCCCCAAACATCTCAAATGCTCAGGTGGGAACTGCTCTATCCAAGGGAAAGGACGCAGCATCCATGGGACCAGATGGTGTCCCTGGTTTTGTGCTCCATGAACTCACTCAAGAATTAAACCCGCAGTCAGGGCAGCTGTATGATCTTAGCCTCAACTCAGGATATGTTCCCAAGGAGTGGCATATGTCAATGGTGGACCCACTTCACATGGGGGTGCCTCCACCGACCACGGAAACTACCATCCCATCAGCTTGACAAGCAGGGTCTGCTAAGCTATGGAGAAGATCATAATGGAAGTCATAGATGAGGACATAGGGGACTTGCAGACATTAGATCCAACCCAGTTAGGCTTTGTTGAGGGCAGATCATGCCTTTTAAACTTGGTTGACTGTTTCATAACAGACACCAAGGCCATTGACAAGGGCAAGGCACTCCACACAGCCTACCTTGACCTGGCAAAGGCTTTCAACACAATACCCCACTTGGGTATCATTGAAAACATCACCAGCTTAAATGTGAACCCATACATCACAGGATGGGTTGCAAACCGCCTACGTGACAGAACAGACAGGTTCAGACTTGCTGGTGCCATGTCACACTCCACAACTGTCACAAGTGGTGTCCCACAGGGCTCAGTCCTGGGCCCACTATTGCTCAGCATCTACTTTTCAGAAGTACAAGCAAACACAGCAGGATTATGGCTGACAAAGTTTGAAGATGACTGCAGACTGGGAACCATAGTTGGACACCCATCTGACACAGACATCCTTCAGAAGGGTGTCATAGTCACGGATAACTGGTGCCAGAGCCATGGCCTTACATTACACACTAAACAATGCATAGCCATACCCTTTGGGAAGAACAAGGTTACCACTAGTTCCCATGTAGGTGGCAATCCTCTAAGCACACAGGAGGTTATCAGGGACCTGGGCACACAGGTTGAGAGTAACCTTTGTTTGACACTCACGTTGCCAGGGTAGTTAGGTAGAACTTCTACATTGCCCACCTCATCATGCAGGGATTCACATCTAGATCCAGGGAGGTCATTGTTCCCCTGTACTCTTCACTCATCGGACCATTGATTGAGTGCAATGCCCCATTCAGCATGTATATGACCCGACACCTATGGCAATTGGATGGGCCCACAAATTCCTCGACAGGAGGAGAAAGGGTCTCAAACATATTTCTTATGCTGCCCGACTGGAGGAATTCCAGCTTGATTCCGTGACTTACCGTCTGCTCAGAGGTGACCTGTGCCTGACATCCAAGGCCATGTCCAAACCTGAGTTAATGTACACGCTTCACCTCAAGACCTCTACATCCATCAGAACTACAGTGGCAGGAGATTTAAACCTCAACACAGATATTAATAGGATGTGCTGGAGGGACAGATTCTTCAACCAGAGAGTCCCTATGCTGTGGAACAACATCCTGGTACATGTGAGGCTGAGTACCTCACTGGCTTTGTTCAAGTGAGATCTTAATCAATGGATGGGAGATTGCAGGTATGCCCCAGGGATAACCTCAGTATCACTGCTTGTCAGAGGCACAGCAATATAATGGGCAAATTATCCGTCAGAGTGAAGGTGCGGCAGACTCCACGGAACTCTGGTCTAGGCTTATAAATGCCCTAGGGCAGATAGCCTAGTATGAACCTGTGAACCTGTGAACATAGGCCTGGGACAGTTGCTGCTATTAGGACAGTGGTCTGCAGCAGGCTATATAGTAGTAGTCAGTTTTAGCCATTGGTGTTTGACCACGGCTAATGCATGTTGCTTCTTGTTGTGGTAACAACAGGGGTGTGTGGTTATCCATGCCATTTATTGGTAGTCACCCTCATTTTGTATCTTGTTCCATGTTTTTGCACATGTACATCACTGTATGAGGTGTGACCCTGGTAGTGTCAGGGTGCTGATGTGCGCTTTGACCCTGTTTTCTATTACAGCACTGATATGTGCATTCCCTATACTGTGTGCATTTACACTGCACACATCTTGCTGTTTATACCTTTGCCATTGGGTAGCATTACATCTAGGTTCCTATCCCTTGTGATAGCTATGAGGTGGGTTTGTGTTTTTGTGGTTTATGATTGGTGAGGGTGGACGTTAGTCATGGTCCTCAGGTGTGCATATGATACATGGTATTACATTACTTAACACATGGCATTCATGCCTCGGGTGGTGCTGCAGGGCTGCCTCTGTCGGATGCACATACTACACTCCCTGTACATTTGGAAGCAGGTTGTGTCATGTTAGGCATCCCTGTTACTGTATGAGTGAGTCAGAGTGGGTATCGGTCCCAGTGTTCCTATTGACCAAGCATATGTGCTATGCGTTGCCTCTTTGCCAAGGCCAGGGCATACTGGGCACGCCTCCTTCTGCCTACTGGGACAAGGTCAGGTTGTTCCTCCTCCAAGTCACCCCTGCCTGTGGTGGCCTTGGCAATGGTGGGGATGTTTGGCCCAGCCCTGTGCTGGTCCTGCTGCAGCTGTTTCCGCAGGATCATATTATGTAGCATAGCACATATCATGATCATTTGGGTACATGTAGTTGGTGTGTACTGCAAAGCTCCACCAGACGTGTCCAGACACGGAACCGTGACTTGAGCAGCCCAAACACACGCTCTATGATATTACGTGTTTGTGCGTGTGCCTCATTATGGCGTTCCTGTTTGGGTGTGTGTGCATTTCTGATGGGTGTCATCAGCCACGGCTCAAGTGCATAACCAGCATCCCCCACTAGGTGTCCGTGTGGGAAGTTCCCATTGGCAAATGATTGGTACAGCTGCGTCAGATGCCAGATGTGGGAATCGTGGTAGCTACCAGGGCAGCCAGCACACACATTCATTATTATGCCCTGGGCATCACACACGACCTGGCAGTTGATGGAGGGTATCCCTTGCGGTTAATGTAGACTCTACCCGCTCACCGGCTGGTGCCTTGATGCGTATGTGCGTGCAGTCTATTGCACCCAGCACCTCAGGGTATCCCGCTATTTGCTGGAAGAGACGCATATTGCTGGACACAACCTCACGGTCACTAGGGACATATATATGATCACTGACATGTGGTGACATGGCATCCAGGAACTGGTGCAGTACCCTGGAGGCTGATGCCTGTGATATCCCCATCATATCGCCAGTTGGTCTCTGAAAGGTACCTGTTGCTAGTATTCTTAGGCCAACACATACCTTGGTTTCCACTGGGATGGGTTCCCCTCTGTTGGTTCTGTGTGTGAGGCGTGGCCTGCACAGCTCAACAATCTGCTGCAGGAGCTCTCTGTCCACTCTATAGCTCTACTATCTCCAGCTTATGTAACCCATGGTAGGTGACCCTAGGCCTGTATACTCTTCTCCTTCTCCTCACTCTGGGTTGTCTGTCAGCATCTGCATTATCACCACCCTCGGCAATTCGCCTATGTCTGATTATAACAGCTATGGCAGCCCCTAGCATTTCTGCTCTGAGTTCAGCTTTTTTCAGGTTTCAACTCTGATAGCTTAGTTTCTGGCAGTATCTCTTGTGAGAAACAGCCTGCACTGCTCTTTGTTGTGTTTTAAGTGCTGGGTTGGGCTTCTAGTCTGCCTGTGTAATTGCCTGCTTCTAATTGTTTCCACCAATTAACTTTAGTAGTATCTTCTGGCAGTTTCCCTGTATTTTGGTTGTTTCCTATTTCCTCTCTGTTTCCTGAGGGGGAGCAATGTGCACACCGGCTTACACACGCTCACAGTAACTTAAACGCGTGTACACATCCCTACACGGTGTTACACGCGCGCACACATCCTTACACGGTGTTAGCTAGGCTGATTCATGCTAAAACGCGCGCACACTGCCTTACACACGTGCACGCCCGCGCAAACCGTTGTAAACAGTTTGCAACACGCTCCCACTTGTTAAACCTGCCTTACACGCGCGCACACGCGCGCATGCACGTATATCAAGAAACTTAGAGTGTAGGGATAGCGTATGCCCTCAATTTCTTGACATTCCCAGTGTTCTGTTGGGACACACCTCCCTCCCTGATGTCTGTCTGTCATCTCTTACCTTACATTGCCCTCCAATCTGGTACATTTCTTTCTATCCTTCCCCCCCATGATGTCACCTACCTCTTACTCTGTTCCTCCCCCTTCTCTAACTCTTACACGACTCAGAAAGTGCTCATTACTTATGTGGCAGTGTGATTCAGTATTGTAAGCCTCATTTACATAGGATTGCCTAGTAATGCTTAGTTACATATCTTACACGGAGCTTCCCCCCCTTGACAACCACTGAACGGAGGCCATATTGTTTTTGCTCTGCAAGTCCCTCCATTGACATTTCATGTAATACATAAATCCCACAATTGTGGGCTTATAAGCTTCGGTTTTCAGTTTTAGATAGCGCACCCCGTTTGCGCGGGTGTGCGCTACAGTTAAACACATAAATCCCGTGAAAAAAAAAGTTATATAACTTTTTTGCAACACTTTCATGCCAATGGCCACATATTTGGCCATTGGCATGCTTAATATAACAAATGCACCCTTTATTTGGAGCTGACATAGCTCCGTTTTTAATTTTGCAGAAATGTACTCAGTTGTCAGCTGAGTACATTTCTGCAGCTAACACGTCCATTACACGGACTGGTTTGGGCTTCGTGGATCGCTCACATACCTCATTTGCATATCTTGGAGCTGCAAATGAGGTATTGAGCATTTCCACGTACACTCCGTGTAAGAGACGTGTTAGCTGTCTCTTACACGGAGATTTGGGCTGTTGCTGAATCAGGAGGCTTACACGGAGGCTTACACTACTCTTGAACTCCGTGTAAGCCTTCCTGAATCTGGCCCTATGTCTTAAGATTTGTGGAAACTTGTAGGGCTTGTGAGTACTGCTTAGAAATGAGTTGATCCAACAATCAGATTTTTACATCAGTGGTTAGAAGTAATGTGATATATTTCAAACCTCCTTTCTGAAGTATGGCAGTGATAACACCATATATTTTAGTACTGTACACAGTCCGATGGATAATATTCTATCACATAAGATATTCATTTTGGCATATGTGTAGTGCAGCATGCAGGTGGATATACTTATGTTGATATGTTGGTGATTGATCGCTAATTATTCATCCTTGCTCTAAGCTTATGGTATTTCACAGCATATATTGACAGTAATGCTGTGTCACCACTACAGCAAAGCACAGTGGTTAGCTCAGCTAAAATTATTTTTCTGAGCCCCCCTTAGTCTCCTATAGTTAGAGAAGGATCCACTGCAAATACTCAATGCTACATGCCTAAAAACACACTACCTTGGTAAAAAGTGCTCAAACACACTACCTTGGTAAAAAGTGCTCAAACCTTAAAGTCCAAGTACAGATATCCTTCAGGCATGTTATACAGTACTCCAGCAAATGTACAGATATTGAAAACTTGGAAAAATCTTTTTTTTTGCGGGGGGGGGGCTTCTTTGTATAGGAGGCCCCTACTTAATAATCCTTAGTCCATTATCAACACACCTTAGAGAAAAAAAAATCAAAAACAAAAACAGCCAGTAAGACAGGAAAAAAAGTGTCTTGTGCTTTCTCCGTGAGGCTGTAAGCTTGGAGAACTAAAAAAAAATGTCATAACAAATGGTTGTTAGCATAACAGTTAAGGTGTTTACCTTACAGACACAAGGTGTGGTGTTTGATTCTCACATGGGATAACTGTCTACGCTTAAAACAGTCCAAAAGGACAGAAAGCCTAATATGAACCTATGTGCATGATATTATAAAAGGGCATTAGGGTGCCAGGTGCTTGTGCTGCGGGTAAACCATTAGCATGCTTAAATCATAAGAACAATGCTGAAATATTACATAAACATTATCTCATATAAAGATCTTACCCACAGTGACATTTAATTAAACAAATCATTTATTCAAACTACAACTACTTATTACTGCTTATTAGATAATCACCACATAATGAACAAATACAGTCATAAAATGATGCATAATATACTGCATGCAGATCCCATAAAGAAAGCATACATATTAGATTCACTAGTGCATTAGGGATTATACAGCAGCAGGAGGAGTTATTCCAAAAGTAAATTGTATAAAATGATTGCTTTAATTGCATTATGGATAAAAGTGTGCAAACAAAATGATAGGAAAGCAAGAAACCATCTGTAGGTGTTTCTACCAACAACTACAGTGGATATAAAAAGTGTACACATCCCTGTTAAAATGCCATGTTTTTGTGATATAAAAAATGAGACCACAATAAATCATTTCAAAACGTTTCCCACCTTTAATGTGACCTATAATCTGTACAATTCAATTAAAAAACAAAGAAATCTGTTAGGGGGAAAAATATAAAAAACATACAATACGTTGGTTGTATAAGTGTGCACACCATTAAACTAATACTTTGTTGAAGCAGATTTTGATTTATTTTCAGCATTCAGTCTTCTTGGGTACACTCCTGCCATCAATTAAAGATACTCTGATTAACTCCAAATAAAGTTCAGCTGTCCTAGTAGCATTTTCCTGACATTTACACAGTTGCCTGCTACAGCAAAAGCCATGGTTCACAGACAGCTTACAAAGCATCAAAGGGATCTCTTTGTTGAAAGGTATCATTCAGGAGAAGAGTACAAAAAAATTTCCACAGCATTGGATATACCATGGAACACAGTGAAAACAGTCATCAAAAAGTGGAGAAAATATAGGACAACAGTGATGTTGCAAATAACTGGCAATTCCTCCAAAATTGATGAAAAGACAAGACATAAACTGGCCAGGGAGGCTGCTAAGAGACCTACAGTGACACAGAAGGAGCTGCAGGAATTTCTGACAAGTACTGGTTGTGTACTACATGTGACAACAGTCTCCTGTATTCTCCATATGTCTGGACTATGGGGTATGGTTGCAAACGGAAGCCTTTTCTTACACAGAAAAACATTCAGGCCCGGCTAAAATTTGCAAAACAATACATCATCTCCCAAAGGCATGTGGGAAAATGTGTTATGGTCTGATGAGACCAAGGCTGGACTTTTTGGCCAAAATTCCAAAAGGTACGTTTGGCGCAAAAACAACACTTTGCATCACCAAAAGAACACCATCCTCACAGTGAAGCATGGTGGTGGCAGTGTCATGCTTTGGGGGTGCATTTATTCAGTTGGAACTGGGGCTTTAGTCAAGGTGGAGGGAATTATGAACAGTTCCAAATACCAGTCACTTTTGACCCAAAACCTTCAGACGTCTGCTAGAAAGCTGAAGATGAAGAAGAATTTTACCTTTCAACATGGCAATGACCCCAAGCATACATCCAAATCAACAAAAGAATTGCTTCACCAGAAGAAAATTAAAGTTTTGGAATGGCCCAGCCACAGCCCAGCCCAAACTCCAACACAAAATCTATGGGGTGACCTGAAGAAGGCTGTGCACAAGAGATGCCCTTGCAATCTGACAGATTTGGAGTGCTTTTGCAAGGAAGAGTGGGCAAATATTGCCAAGTCAAGATGTGCCATGCTGATACACTCCTACCCAAGAAGACTGAATGCTGTAATTAAATCAAAAGGTGCTTCAACAAAGTATTAGTTTAAGGGTGTGCACAGTTATACAATCTGCTTATTGTACATTTTTTATTTTTTATATTTTTCCCCCAACAGATTTGTTTGTTTTTCAATTGAATTGTACAGGTTATAGGTCACATTAAAGGTGGGAAAAAATTTTAAATGATTTATTTTGATCTCATTTTTTATATCACAAAAAACAGGCATTTTAACAGGGGTGTGTACACTTTTTATATCCACTGTAGCTAAGTAACATGAAATTAGTAAGAGCTGGATTCTACCTGATTTACATAGTACCTAGCACACAGTGCAGAAACTTCCCCTACTTGGGACTCATGAGCTGGTTGCAACTCTGAACCTACTGTACTTAGTATGTCATTTCTGCAAATCAAAAGGCATCACCACTGGGAAAGAACTGAGCAGCTTATGCATCTCAGCAATGGATATGCACTGGTTTAGATATCTGAAAAAGTCACTGCAAACAGTGTTTATTTGTGAAAGTCAAACATTTATTGTACAAGAAAAAATATTTGGGTAACAGCAAGGTTTGTGGTAATAAAAGTACTCTAGAAAGCTTTGGAAAACAGGCTGGCCTGAATAAGTATACCAGAGAAAAAAGCTAGGATTCACTGTGAAGGAATGACAAACAGGTGACAAATACATAAACATAAAACTAGTTTAGAAAATAGATTTGGCTAGCATGTCAAAAATACTGCTTTGATATTGCTTGACAGCTCACAGTTAGTTAAATAATGTCCCAAAGGTGTAGGGAGAATCACTGTGATTCATGTCACCAATAAAAGATGCTTGATGTTAAACTGCATCGTTTGTAATGTTTTTATTTTGTTATTAACTCAAACTATTATGCTATGAGATGAGAAACATTTAATATTAAGAATATGATTTTGCTTGTGATTCCACTGTGTAAGGATACACAATTTAAATGTGGCTCAGTATGAGGAAAGTTCCTCATTTTGAGTATTAAAAAGTCCTAGTAGTTCCACATTAAGTCTCTGCCACACATTCAGTCTTAAGAAGTTTTAACTGATATGCATTGTAAATAATAGTGAATCATATTAATCAATCAAAATAACTTTTTTATAAATGTAAAGTAACAAATTTGACCATACTGTGAGCTTCCTACTGGAAGTTATTAATTAACTGTGAGTACTCCAATCATGAGAGATAGTGTTCTACATTTTTGAGAGAATTGCTGAGAGCTGTGTGGGACTGGTTATTTCTATTTATGATACAAAGATCACTCCTTTCTACACACTTATGAACTGTAGCAAAGATGATGACAGACAAAGAAGCAGCCACTTAACTAAATAACATGAATGACTGCTATATGCACGTACATTCTTTTGGATAGAAGAAAAGAAGCAATATGCATAGCTCTCAATCAGTGCAAACCTCAACAGAATCAGGGACAGATCCAGAAATAACCAAGGACAATCAGGGACACTTTTAAAATATTAGTACTATTAATTTGAGACATTCACAGCATAGTTCTCAACCTTCCATCTCCAAAATGAGAAATGCTACCTCTCATAATGTGGAACAAATGGGCAAAATGCGGAACATCTACTCACCTACTAACAGCTTAATAACAATTTCAGCTAGGAAGCTCACAGGATGGTTGAAATGTTGCTACTTTATAATTATAAAAAAGTGCTTTTGATGAATTAATATGATTCGGCACTATTTGCCAAATTGCCATATATTTCAGTTGCGTGACAAACTCTTTAAATGTGGAATTTCAAGAAACACTATTTTTTTAAGACCCAAAATGAAGAACTTTTAATGAGATACACTTGAGCGGTATGATTGACAGAATGTGAATTAATATACATTTTCTGAAGAAAAAAGTCTATAATTGTTGCCATTATTTATTAAGTGTAACATAAACATCGTCTATTTTAGTACGGATTAAGAGGGACAGAGCTAAAATTTGAGTCAAAATTAGGGAAGTCTCTGAAAATTGGGAACGGCTGAGAGGTATGATGGCAGACATGTCTTGACTCAGAAACAAGGGTGTAGCGAAGCAATTACATTTTGTACTCAGACTTCTTGTCCCCACCATCCACATATCCTTTAAAAATGTATACCTATAAAAAGCTATTTTTATACATCTATACTCTAAATATTTATTTACGGAGTTCTAAACTTTCAGTGTTTTTTGACTGTTTTAGCTTCAAAGAGATGCTCAGAAAAAAATGTACTGTTTTGTGTACACCGAGTATGTTTTGCTGCCCCTTGCTCAGAAATACAAAGTGGGCACGTACCTAAAATGTTTATTAATGAAGGGGTAAAGGTTAGTACTGAAGAAACTATATTAAGGAAGTAAAAAACATCCTGAAATAGTGATGGTTTTGGTGAACTAGCGAGATTAGATCTCATGGCTGGTTTCCAAAATGAAATCCAACCCCCATCCACGAGGATCTCTCACCCACCAGCAACAAAAACGAGACGGAACAAAAAGTTGAAACATGATCCGCGGCAATAAAACCAGGCTAGCTGAGACGTTATTTGTCATAGTGTTATAGGCTGTTCTCTGTTATATATGTAGTATTCTCTTCTAAGGCTCCATAGATTAAACATACTGCAAACCAGTATAAGCCTCACAATGTACAGCATTCATTTACATCTGTGGAAATTAAAATTATATAGGATACGTACCTGTCATGACACACAAGCACGAAGCCCAAAATTATACGCAATTCGCGCGCTATTTTGGATTACTAAAAGTCTTTTGACATTCCAGTTTGGGAAGCCGTATCCTACGTAAAACAACAAATGTTTTCAAATGTTAGTTAGGTGTCACGTCAACATTATTGCAGTTGTGGAAGGAAAAAAAAATGGTATTACATCTGAAACGTCTTCGATTTAACAACTGCACACAACTAAACCTTTATATTGGTAATGCCATTGCAAGATGTGGGCAAAGTCGGTTCTTCAAAACCTAACGTTTTAGTACAATCGTGCCAGTTTGGGCAACTAACAATGGTAGGCTTATCTACATTAAACTTTAAAATACTGCAGGGTAGATAATGGAATTTTAGTTAAAAAGTTCACGCCAAATCTTTAAATCCAGGTACAAAACTGATTGACTCTCTCTTTAACTCACCTGGCCCGCCTTCGTTGTAGAAGCATCATCACGTGGCTTCCCTTAGCAACGGGGACGTCATCAGCGCTTCCTTGCAGACAAGTGTACCAAAATACAGGGTTTCATTTTACAGCTAGATTCGTTGTCTGAAATTTGGATCTTGGGAGTCAAGTGCGTTGATCCCGTTGTCTGCTTGCTAATAATTTTAACTGCTTTCCCGTTCTGTGTCAATGAAATTAAAACGGACTGCTTCTTTCAAAAATGAGTCATCCGCACCCTGGGTAAGTAAAACAGGGTTGAGGTGAGGAGTGGGGGGTCGAGGGAAACGTTGTACTACTAAATAATACTGGGTACCGAGAAGGGGACCACGGACACTCAGTGCCATTCCTGTTACAGAGCTGCTCACAAAAGACATAAATGTAATAGGTTGTCAAAATTAGAACTGGATTTACAAACATCATTTAGAACTCAAGAGCTTCTCTTTTTTCAGAACTTGCGCAGCACGTTTTTTTAATGTTCGTTTTTCTTGTCCAAGGAAATCATAACGAAGACATTACGGCCTGTCACTTTTCATTTATTAAAAAAAACTTTCTGTTATTGTCTAAAGAGTTGTTACTTGGCCCTTGGAAATTTAACGTTACCCTTTGAAATGCAAAATGCATAGTGTTTTTTATAACTGCAAAATCATACAGTAGTGGACTGGGGCAGGAGCGTTGATGAATTTTGTCCTCTTAGACTTTATGTGTATTCTTTCTCATACCCAGTAAACTCTTAAGCTATTTGTAAGGTTTTGTATTATAGTCTCACAAACCGCAGACATACGGATGGTTGTTTATTTATTTTACCTTTGTTAACCGGGAGAGTCCGACTGGGCATTGATCCCCTTTTCATCAGAGGCCGGGGAGAAAAACTCCTCAAGATTAGTACATAAAATGCGTTAAGCCAAGTTATTAAAGTTCAGTACAGTAGAAAAGGAGTTGATTATACGAAAATACATTGAAAAATGAATATAATATGTAAAATAAGCATAGCATGAACAAACAATATACTACAGCGATATGTCAGAAATATACAATACAGTTGTAGGGCGTTCCTTTCAAAAGTGTGGTTACATCATTCATACAGTGATCAGTACAATAAATACAGTAAGCATAGCATGAACAAACAATATACTACAGCGATATGTCAGAAATATACAATACAGTTGTAGGGCGTTCCTTTCAAAAGTGTGGTTACATCATTCATACAGTGATCAGTACAATAAATACAGTAACACCAGTGCAGAATAACGAAAAGAGCTGTTTGAGTGTAGATAGTATGAGGTTATATGGTTGTAAATTGATTTTAGAATGGTTGAGTAAATATGTAAAGAGAATCATGTAGTTCCATTATGAGGGAGCTATCCAGGGTCTGAGCAATTACATATCCAGGACCCGTTTAAATGAGAGTGGAAGAGTTTTTTTTTAAGCTATTTTTGTTTTCTGTGGTCCTGATATCTAGGAGGATGGCATTCCATGCTTTTTTTTTTTTTTTTGCAACAGCAGTAGAGTAGAGAGAGTCACCAGAGCTATTTTTGCTTTTGGTTATGTCAACTAATACTTTGTTGGTGGATCAGTAGACGTTTGTTAGAATAGATGTTGAATAGGTCATGTAGTGCAGGAGTTCAAAGACTAAGCATAGTCATAATCACTAAATAATATCTGAAACATGCAGTGTTATAGAAATGAGTCTGTCTGTGCACTTTACATTTTAAATATGTCTTTACAAACTATATTTTAAATATTACAACACAGATGTGATAGAAGTTCAGGAGTGTAGCTAAGCCTCTGTGACTGACAAATTAATGTTTAAAAGTGCCGTATTTTGACTGGCATAAATAAACTGTGCTCAGTCCAGACACAGCCGTCAAAGAAACTAAGCATGTTACCAGTTGAGCAATTAAATACTTATAATATGAGAATTTTAATGTATATTCTGCATTTTAGTTGTAAGTTGAAGGCACAAGTTATAGAGAAAAGGAAGTCTTTTTTCGGGGTGGGGGGGGGGGGGGCAGCATGGAAGCTTGCAGTGCACTACAGATCAAAAATTGGGCCGCATCAATGTATAGGTTCCATTTTAATGTTATATGAGGCGTTTCCGAGTGGGTTGGAAAACATTTAGTAAACTTGTAGTGCATCTACATAATAAAAAATTCCCTGCTCTGTGTTAAAATAAATTGTCACATATTCAAATAATATTTTACTGAAGTTTTTAAATATCACAAAACTACATTAACATCAAGTAACAAACAAAATAAAAAATGAAACACAGACAGCTCTAAACTGCTATTTGCAATGTTAACATAAAAACATACTGTAAATAATAAACCAAAACAATTCAAGTCCTCCTTTGGAAACCCAGGAAAAAATGTCCCATAAAATTATAATTCTAAGATGTTGAATAACTATTATAAACTTGTGTGATATGACCCAATGAGAAATTAAAACAAAAGAACAGTAATATGTAAAGTAACAAAAAGAGAAAGAAGAAAGTTAGATCGTGAAATATTGTGATTTGTAGATAAAGTCAGTCACATTCAGATTCTACAACAAGTACAACTGAATGAATTTACAGTACTCTAAGCGCTCTAGGTGCAAACATCTAAAATATACAATTCACATTACTGCATTTAGACATTCCTACTACATAATGTTTATTGCTATATACTACTCTATACTAAATAAATCATGCTTAGAATATTTGCCCAACATTCCAAAAGGGTAGCTTTCTTTTACGACGATATGGTAAAGCTTAAACCCCTAGTTTTTTATAAACACAAAACAAATTTAAACCTAGGGTGAGCTTTTGGGAGAGCAGAAGACTCATATTTCAAGAAACTTGCCTAGCTGTACCGCAAGCATTAAAGTAGAAATTGTCACAAAGGTGAAAATTGATGGTTCCCTTTACCTGATTGAGTAGTTTGAGTAGTGGAATTGATAGACAGGGGAAAATACAATGGGAAGCAGAAAATAAGTATTGTATCCCATAGTTATCATTTAAAGATCCTAGTGAATTTTCCCTATTTTACACATTTAACATTTGAAAGGTACTATTCCACAATTGGAAGACTAAAGGAAGGGGATAATGGATATGAGTACTTTGTGTGCATTTTGCTGAGGTATCTGGCAATTATCTTAAGAAAGCTGTTTCTGATTAGCAAGGAATAAACAACACTTTGTGAAACTTTAGCTTAAGTTTTAAGATGTTATTGTTGTTCTTTAGACTTGTATAAAATTTACCATTTACATTACAGTTAAGTAATTTTATTGCAATCCAAAGTTTAAAATTAATTAAATTAGTAGACTTTGCAAGGTTCGCACTGGTTTTGCATTAAGGTATAATGAAACAGACTAAAGTCCGTTTCCAAATTAGGGTAGTTTGCAGCATGCTTTATGACATTGCTATAGAGAAATCTTTGCTAGTGCAAGATGGGGACATAGTCCTGCACCTTGTTTTGAATGCTCAAAATGCTGCCTAGTGGTACTTTGAGTGTGAGTAAATTCTGATTGTTTTTATATAGTTTATAATTAATTTTTATTTCACTGAATGACATTTATGTATTTTATGTGGCAGTAATTCTTAGATTTTAGTCTGTTTGTGTTCATATAACTTCAAATACAGTTGACTGCAATCCTAAAACATCATCAGGTTTGTGTATTTATGAAACTCAGTCATATTACCGTTTTGCTTAATTTCTCCATCTGACTTTCCATGGCCTGCTTTCCATCTGACCAGCGAGTATGCACTTTACAGTACATAAAAGTTTTACAATGTCCACTTCTAACATTCTTGCATTTTCTCTTTCCTTTTGTGACATCCCAGCCTTTTAGAGATAGCAGTTCCTAGACATTATAGCTGATATCTGGTTAAGCCATATTTAGTGCCGAAGTTGGAAAATAGCAGTCACATTGTACATAATCTTGGGTCTAGAAAAATCAAGTCCTGATGTTAGATATCTGTGGCATTTGGAGAATTTTGAATAGTTTTAATATATTAAACATTTTGTAATGTTGTATATTTGCAGATGTTCTGATACAAAAAAGATGAACATGCGTTATACCTTCCAGAGAGTGATTTCAGATGTTATTTTTATTGTATTGTAAATACAGTTTTGCTTCTGCAACATCATCATAAAGCAAGATGCATTTAGTTGGGAATTTAAATGCTTTGTCTTCTAGGCCAGTGGATAAGTAAGGCAAATATATCTCTGAAACTGTGAGCTGTAGAGATTAGAGCCTGCATTTTAACATGGGAATTAGCATATTTATTTTCTATAAAATAAAAGCTGTAAATATGTAGCTAGCGCAGTAGAGTTGGTTGTATGACAGAAATAGAGAACTGTAAAACTTACTAACTGAAACTTTCCTGTCCACCTATCACCCTCTTTCACTGAAAAAAAAATGCTGGTCTACTGCTGGGTTTACCTTCCTAGTTCATTTGAAGTTGGACATAGTCCAGAAAATTCGACTGGTCACTGTGTAATCTGTGTTACAGATTTCAGCTGGTGTACTGTTTCCTGTGTCTTTATGAAATTTAGCCTTCATTTTTTATCTTTAAGATGCTAAGCATAATCATAGTGTATAAAAACAAATGACAGCAACCATGATTTAGATTAATATAAAGTGAAGAGCTAAAATGGCTTTCAAAGACAAATTTCAGGTCAGGTGGTGATAGCTTTGTAGTGTCCCTGTGTGTGTTTTAAAATATTTTTCCAAGAAACACTTTCCAGTAGAGATAGCATTTGAGAGATCTCCAGAATGAGTCCTTTAGCTCACAAACTTGCATCAGGGAAGGTTGTAAATACCATAAATCATGCACCAGCTAGGCAGATGAATGCCTATGTGAAGTCTTCAAGTCCTAGAAACAACTAATAGCCTCTCACCTTATGACCTGAGTAAACTAACAGGGGGTCTAAGGCAGAAAAACTCTTGCAAACAGATATGGGTCAGAGCTGAAGAGACTTGAGTTGGAGGCCAGGCATATGGAACTAGAAGCAGCCAAGAAAATGAGGAGTCTAAAGCTGAGGAAAATGAACGGCAGAGGAGGCATGAGAGGGAAATGCTGACTCTTCGACAGAGTCATGGAGGTAATGGGGAAGGGAGTAACCGGACCCCAGAAGCACAAAAGGTCAGTAAATTTCTTCCACAGTTTAAAGAGGGGGATAATTTGGATAGCTTCATTCATATGTTTGAGCGGGTATGTAAACAGTATGAAGTTGACCAAGGGCTGTGGGTACGGTTCCTGGCCCCATTACTCCATGGTACAGCTGTAACTTCTTTAGCAAAAATGCATGACACTGACTGTTTTGATTATACTGCTGTAAAAAGACACTTGTTGGAATGTTTTAAGCAAACACCTGAAATGTATAGGAAAATGTTTTGTGAGCATAGACGCAAGGCAGATGAAAATGTATGTGAATATGTTGCTGAACTGACCACTTATTTTCATAGCTGGGTGACTGGATGTCAGGTCACCACTTTTGAAGGGCTGGCAAACCTTTTGGTAAGGGAACAAGCCCTTAGCACTTTGCCTGAGGACATGAGGATCTGCTTAGCTGATAGACAGTGTGCTACTTCAGAGGAATTGGGGAAGAAGGGAGACCTATACCTAGCAAGCAAGGCAGCCCTGCACAGGAAAGGGACCCCCAGTACTGCTCATGGGACTAAAGGAACCCATGGTGGGCAGCACAGACTGCCTCAACAGAGTCCACCAGTAGTGGGGGAAGCCACTAGTCCAGGTATACGTCCAGGACCTAGGATGAAATGTTTTGAATGCAACCAGTGGGGCCATGTGGCATACAGGTGTCCACCGAGGCAAGGTGGGGAAACAAAGGTGAGGGAGCCAGTAAGTGGCAAAGACAAAATGCCAATAGTAGGTTGTCTTGAGAAAAAAGGGGTATGGAACTACCATCCTGCAGATGTCTTGAGAGGGAAGGATTTGGATGAGAAAGTACCATGTACTTATGCAGTTAAAAGCAGTCAGGCTAGGAGACAAGCATGTGGGTCTGGTAGCCTGGAAGAGACCCAGACAGACTGCATACTTGCAGCCAGGACTGCTGAGGTGGTTACTTCAGGGAGTGAGCTACACTGTAGCAGTGAGACCGGATGTGAGCCACAGCTGCTTGTGGGTACTGATGTTCCCTTGGACAGAGTAACTGCGAAAGTAGAGGTGAGTAGTAGTACCCAGGCTGACAGTGAGGCACCACTGTCAGAGGATGCCAGACTTCCTGTGGAAGGGGAACTGGGAAGGGTTACAAGGAGATACTTGAGACAGGCTCACCTCTCAGACCCTACATTGCAAGGCCTGAGTCAGGTAGCTAGGAAGCCACCTGATTCTCAAGGGAAGGGGGAATCTGTATACTGGAACAAAGGGTATACGTCCAGGGCCTAGGATGAAATGTTTTGAATGCAACCAGTGGGGCCATGTGGCATACAGGTGTCCACTGAAGAGAGTGGACCCCTGAGGGGAGGGCTAGAAGGTGAGAGAGTACAGCAGTTGGTAGTGCCTATACCGTCTGGCACTTCTAGCCATAGCACATGATATTCCCTTTGCAGGTCATGTGGGCATAAAACGTACAAAGAGGCATATTATGTAAAACTTCTATTGGCCTGGAATTTCCAGAGATGTAACAGGGTACTGCAGGACCTGTGAGTAATGCCGAAAGGTAGGCAAGGCAGGAGACCAGGTGAGAGCTCCTTTGATGCCTTTGCCTGTGATTGCGGAGCCATTTCAGAGGGTAGCTGTGGATATTGTGGGTCCTCTGAGTACCCCAAGATCCATCTGGAAAAAGTATATCCTAGTGATTGTAGATTATGCTACACAATACCCTGAGGTAGTGGCTCTGTCCTCCATTGAGGCAGAGAAGGTGGCAAATGCTTTGCTATAGATTTTCAGCAGGGTAGGTTTTCCAAAAGAAATACTGTCTGAGAGAGGTGCCAGTTTTATGTCAGACCTGCTGGCTTGTCTGTGGAAGTCCCGTGATGTGAAGCACGTGAAGACCACCCCCTACCATCCCCAGACTAATGGTCTTGTTGAGAGGTTAAACTCTACAATCAAGTCCATGCTACAGGCATTTGCAGATCAGTTTAAGAGGGAGTGGGATAAATATTTGCCCCATCTGTTGTTTGCTTACAGAGAGGTTCCCCGGGAATCCACAGGTTTTTCACTCTTTGAGTTGCTGTATGGGCATAGGGTGAGGGCACCTCTAGATTTAATTCGAGATGAGTGGGAAGGTAAGTGTGAGCCTCATAAGGAGTCTGTTGTGGCATATGTCCTGAACCTCAGGACAAGGCTCAAGGAACTCATGGGCCTGGCCCAGGAGAACCTAGCAGAATCCCAACAACAGAAAAAAGGTGTGGTATGACAGGAATGCTCGAGCTAGAGAGTATGCTGTAGGGCAGCAGGTGATGGTTCTCATTCCTGTCAGACACAACAAGTTGCAGGCAGCTTGGGAGGGACCCTACAAGGTGGTAAGAAAGGTAAGTGATGTTAACTACATGGTGGAAGTGCTAGGCAGACAGCAGGGGCACAAATTGTACCATGTTAACGTGATGAAACCTTACCATGATAGGGAGGTCCTTGTGCTGTGCATTTGCAGTGGATTGCAGGAGGAGTATGAGAGAAATCTTGTGACTGATCTCCTCAGTGAGGCCCGGGCTGGCACCTCAGTGGAAGGGGTAGCCATGTCCCAGCAGCTATCTCCTACCCAGGTCCCAGAAATCCGAGTAGTGTTACAGGAGTTTGGGGGCATGTTCACCGGGAAACCAGGGAGCACCCACCTGGTGCAGCACCAGGTGGATACAGGACCCCAAAGACCTGTCAGGCAGGCCCCTTATAGGGTGCCTGAGAGAGTCAAACAGACTTTGAGGGAAGAGGTACAGGAGATGTTGGAACTAGGGGTGATTCAGGAGTCCAACAATCCCTGGGGCTCCCCAGTGGTGTTGGTGCCAAAGAAGGATGGCAGCAACATGTTCTGTGTGGATTACAGGAAATTAAATAGTCACACAGAGTCAGATGCTTACCCCATGCCTAGGACAAATGAGGCCCTAGAGCAGCTGGGTGGGGCTAAGTATCTTACAACCATTGATCTTACCAAGGGTTACTGGCAGGTGCCCTTGACTCCCAGTGCTAGAGAGAAGTCATCCCTTGTGACTCCTTTTGGCTTGTATGAGTTCACAAAGATGCCCTTTGGGATAAAGAATGCTCCAGAGGCTGGTAGATCATATCTTAGCAGGAGCAGTAGGGTTTGCCCTTGCTTACATGGATGATATTGCTATCTACAGCCATTCCTGGCAAGAGCACCTTCAGCATGTCAGAGAGGTGCTGGGCAGACTACAGAGGGCAGGGCTGACTATTAAGACAACCAAATGTCACTTTTGTTATTACACAATGTTCTTAAGGGTTTAACATTACTTTCAGAAAGTTATTAATACATTGATTACATCTGTAGTCTATAAATTTCCTAAATTCAGATTCACACATTTTTTTCAAATGCAATCAATAGTACAGAAAGGGGGGAGGGTTGAAAGTACTTGATCTACGTATTACATTTCTCAACAGTTCATTGTTTTCTTGCCCAAAAGTTATCTTTAAGTTTAATTTTTCTCAAATATACCTTTAAGTCAATAATTAAATCTTCAGTATGAGTTACAGTGGTTGGAACAAAATTAAAACACTTACAAAAAAAGGTCACCATGTACATTGTCACAAACAATGTCAGAATAGTTAAAAACTTTAAAATCACCTCTGTTGATTTTTGTTATTCTGGGTCCAGCATTCGCCTCATCCCCACGATTCATATCCTCGTTAAATAATGACAACTTTTAATTCCTCATCCTGTGAGGAAAATTCCCTCTCTGTCTCTAGTTTCAATAATTCGCCTTCTGCTGATTTTGCTGCACCTGCGTGTTGTTCATTTGGTTCCTCAGTCTCTCCGAACGCCTTGGAAAAAACTGATTTGGAGGGGGAGTAACTTCCTCTATTACATCCTCTTCTAGAAGATCATCTTTAGATAATGATTTTTATGTCACAAATTAATTTTAAATAATTATTGGTTGTAATGTCTCATGTACTTGATGTAGAGGAATATTTAAATGCTGTTCCTTTGGTGTGAACTTTATTCTTTGTTTTAAACATTTTTTTTTTATTTTATTAAAAATAATAAAACAACATTAAATTACAGTCATTAACAGAGAAACAAAGAGAAACTATATACAACATCCATAACAAAGACCTGCATTGTTATATATACATTCAGGAAATCAGTCAGTTAATATTTCTGTAGTAGAGAATGTAATTTTTCCGAAGCAATTAATCTATGTGTTGTGTTTTTTGTCATCAGCTTTATAGTTGCAATTTCTTTATCACACAATGACTTGGCTAAATAGATAAATTCATTGTTAAAAGAGCGAGGAGAATTAGTTTTCCACATTGTTGTCAGCTTTTCTTGCAACTAACTGGATCAACCACAATATATGTACTTGTGTTTTGGGTATAACCTCTGGAATGGGCACATTAAGTAAGATAAGAGATGCAGAAATCACACATTTATCATTCCACAGTGCATTACAGACATTCCTGAATTCACTCCAAAATAAAGTTCACATCTTACAGGTAATAGTCATATGTTGCCAATCAGCATTTTCTGTACTGCATCTCCAACATTTCAAATAATTTCTTATACATATTAGCAATTTTTTGTGGTGTCAGGAAGCATCTATGGAGAAATTGTAATCTATATTTAAAAGTGAGATAGGTCTATAGGATGTATGTTCTTTATCAGGTTTTAATATAGGTGATACAAGTGAGTATTTCCATGAAGGAGGGGTAATAAACCTACTCTTGATTTCGTGGAATGCATTTAATAACATTTTTAGTATACTATCTGTGAAGATTTTGTAGATTTTAGGGGTTAGGCCATCTAATCCTGGTGCTTTATTAGTTTTTAGATGTTATGTTGTCCTATCTTGCCTTCATTCTTGATGGTTGGGTTCAGAACCAAGCATTGGTTCTGACTCAGCCGCATACTAAAGCTCGAGAGCTTTCACTGGCTCGAGGCTATACCCTATCCCAAGATGCCTAGCGACTGTTACCCAGATCTCGTTCTCCACTCAATGCATTGGGGTTGCTTTTTCTCTGGCTCAGGCTAAGTTTTGTCTTTTTGCCATTTTATTGAAATTTTTCTGTCAACTTCTTAGTACTTTAACCTTGTTTGAGTTAGCTTAATCTTTTGGTGGTTTTTGAGTGTTGTTGGTTTTCTGCATTTTTTTTTTCTTCTGGTGCTTCTATGTAGGCCATCGTCCCCTCTCAGGCCTTTTTTTCCCCTTACCCGGCTGATTTTGCTTCCTTTTTCTACGAATCCGTTTAAGTTAGAGCATTCTTCTTTTTTAGCCCGTTTCTGTTAGAGGGCTCTCCTGTCCCCTTCCTTTCTCATTAATCTTTAAAAAGTTTCACAGTTTAACTTAGAGGTGTCTCCTCAGGTTAGAGACCTAACCCGCCCCCCCAAAACAAAAAAAAAAACACTTGGTCTTTTTTCTCTTATTGTGTGATTTACCTTTGGTGTTGATTACCTTTAAGTTGTGTGATTTTCGTAGCACTAGTGACTGGTTGTGACGTTTTTGCTATGATGTTTAAGGATTCAACCAAAGAGACTAGACAGTCCAGTTTCAAGAAGTGTGATTCTTTCACACAAAAAATGTCTGTAACAGACAGGCAGACAAGTTGTGTGTATTGTTTAGGAGCTGTTCATCTGCAGGATTCCTGTTCTATATGCCATGGCTTTAGCTCAAGGGTCCTGCAGGAATGGAGAAACAAGCTGATAGTCAAGGGTTTATCAAGTTGATAGCCAGGGGGTTTATTGAAAGGGCCTTTTGAGATGACTGTGGAAGGGAATCAGGCCTCAAAATCCTTTGATAGGTCCTCAAAAAAATCATATTCGTCAGTTCCAAGTTCTGAGCTGATGGAGAGACATGAAAAACAAGTATCTTTGGATCCGAAGTCTGTCGGATCTGAGAAGTCTAACTCTCCCTTGGTTCCTCCTGTGTCATTGGAACCATCTCGGAGCCAAAAAAGGAGCCAGTCCGCTCGGTGCCACAGTCTCCTTTGCTGCAATCTGTGGCTGGTAGCCACAAGTCATCCACCCATTCCTCTCAGTCTTCCAGGAGCTTATCAGACGATGATGTGGAGCGGGTGGTTAGGAGGTTGCTTCGGATGCCGGCCCTTGCAAAAATTCTCTCTAGCACAGCCCTGCAGGATGTGGAGCCGACTACTGAATCTGCTTTACCTTCCATTCCTCCTCCGACTCAGGCAAGTTCGAAGCCAGAGTGCCTGGAGGTCATTGTGGTGGAACCATCGTATCCAGTTACCACCCCTGGTATCTTGGTTCCGACATCTGCTCCGATCTCGTTGATGTTGTCTTCCATTGAGGGATCTAGGGGCCGACACTCCCTCATCAGTTCCGGGAGGGAGAGTCGAATCGGACCCTTGTCGTATCTGACTCTCCCACTCAGTGTTTTGGTGCAGGTGAGTTCGACACCCACATCAGCCTTGGAGCCATCCTCCTTGGTGCGGGGGAGGTCTCCCCATTCATCAGAGCTGGAGGCTCTCTCGGGCCAGGATCATGGTGCTTTTGAGGTCATGAGGAGTATGCTTTCCTTAGAGACTGCTCCACACTCGGCTCCTGCTACTCTTCCCCCAAAAGGGTCAGTGTCAACCACTACACCATTCCTCATGTCCAAGGGTAGAGAACCAATGCTCCAGTATGCCCCAATGGGTGAGACCCTCTCTTCTGAAACCCCAGAGTGTCCGTCTGAGGAGGTCCCTCGGAAGAGAACTTGTAAGAGGAAACACCTAGACTCCCCTGAGTCTGTCACGTCGGATACTGACTTAGAGGATTCATAAGGGTCCCCATGGTCACTCTTTGAGGATGTTTCCTTTTCAGACATCTTAAAGATCCTGAAACAGAGAGGTGAATGGAAGACCCTTTCCCCTTCTGAAGGTGAGTCTGTAGACCTGGAGGCATTTGGCTCTCGACCCTCCACCTCTTGGGTGTCTCCGTCTTTCGACCAGCTCCTTGGTGTAATCTGTTGAAAGGCGTGGGACTCTCCAGAGTCAGTGGAACCAGTTCTGAGGAGGCCCAACACATTTATTACAGCCCTGGAGGACAAACAATTTCTAACTAAACGTGTCCCAGTAGATGCTGTGGTGATGGCGGCGGCCACCAAGAAGCATTAGCTGAAACATCTTCATCTGTCCATCCACCGAATAAGGAGTCTCGAAAGATGGACAAATATGGGAAGCGTATGTTCTCTTCAGCAGCCTTTACCCTTGGGTTGCTGAATTATTTATCCCACTTTACTCGACTTTAGAGGGATCTCCTGGATGTTGGAGTGCCTTCTGTGTGGAGTCTGCATGTCCTCCCCGAGGTCGAGTGGCCTCCAAAAGACATGCATGAATCGATGTGCCTTCACTGAAGGTTGGGCATCGGGCTGGCAACTCGGCACCATAAAAAATCTACTGCCAATCATTAGCGGACTGGAGTTCCGCTGTGGCGACCCCTAACTGGGAAAAGCCAAAAAGACAAAACAATATTTAGAAATAAGTATTTATATGTTAGCGTTGTTTAATGTATTAAATAATATTTAGGTATTTGAAATGATTTCCTAAAGACTTCATAATATAAGTTAGTGAGAACATTTGTTATGGACAAAGTTTCTGTGATTAAAGAAAACTGTTTAACATTACATACATTTGTTACCTTCCTCATGGAACCTGATGTTCCTGGCTTAATATGTTTAACATATAAGCCACAAAATTGTCAACTCATAAAAGGTCTTTCGGCTTTTCCAGGTTAGGCCTCGCCAGAGCGGAACTCTGGTCTGCTCATGATTGGCAGTGGCTTTTTACGGTGCCAAGTTTCCAGCCAGACGCCTAACTTTCAAAGAAGGCACTCGACCGCTGGGAAGACATGCAGACTCCACACAGAAGGCACTCCAGCCAAGATTCGAATGGGAGAACCTCTTGCTGTGAGGCAACAATGCTAACCGCTGCACCAAAAAGATTTACTGCTACTGCAGATTTGGTAGTTAATTCAAGAAGGAAGGCGACGAAAGGAGCAGCATATGGAAAAGACAAAAAAACTAGACTATTTCTTTTTGTTCGTTAAGGAGGTTAGAAGGATAAATCAAAATTAATGTTACATATATTAAGTATTTTATAACGTTAAATGTCTGACCTCCAGATTGAAATTTGGTGTTGTACTATAGGTTATTATCTTTCATTGAAATAAAGACTCTCCAGGATATATTATGTGTTGGTATGTATGATCACAAAAAAAAAAAAAAACATTTAGAATGGGTAAGAGAAGAATGTAGAGTACTAGAGTTCATATATACATACAGCTGTAAGATCAGAAGTTGTTTTTTTTCCTAATCCAGAGGTATACACACACATACATACGTAGCTGTACATATGCTTACAGTTTTAGCAATTAATGCAATGCTCAAGCCATTTGAAGAAGTCTGGTTATAAGTGTTCCCTTAGTTACAATTAAATGCTGAGGCAGAGACGACTGCAGTAGTCCAATCTTTGAAAATGTCACCATACCTGATTTCATGTTTAAAATCCAATTTTATTCCTTTAAACCATGAATGATAACTTGTTAAGCGTGTTTTCAGCCTTCTTGGAGCTTCCTGAAGCTTTCTGATTGGTCTAGCTGGTCCGGAAGTGAAAAGAGAGTTCAGAGGTTAATTTTCACTTCCTGAATGCCATTGCTGCGTGTTCTACATGGAGTGAAGCTTTTAGGAAGGTTATATGGGTGCGAGCTTGTTTCAGAAAGTTCCACAAGGGTATTTCAGGTATGAAAGCGGGAATATTACTCTGAGAATGAAGCTTTTTGACTAAAATGCTCGCAGATGCACGTAGTTTGCTGCATTTTATTTATATAGCCATTTTTTTAAGTGCTATAAAGTTAGTTTAAAATGGAAAGCAACCAGGTTCACAAATCTATTATTTTCTATGTAGTACAGTTGTCAAAACCCATTTCATGTAGTAAACACCACCAAATGTACCAAAATAAGTTGTTTTTACACAGTACTTTCAGATAGACATAATAATAAAGGCAAAAAGTTATTTGCAGTCTAATTAGAGAGTGGTGTCCTAGTTCTTTTAAATGAGAGTCCTTTTGTATAAGAACAGAGCCAGACAGTAGCTATTTAAAGCATGAAGGACCAGAATGAGATATTGCTGGTTATGATTAGTAAAATATTATGGTCATAAGAGATCAACACTTTCTAAGGTTTAACTAATTCAGCTAATAAATCAATATTGCTTTCTATTAATAGATTATATTACAAAGTCATTAAAGTTGGTGAAGTCATAAGTAGTATAGCAATTTACATTGTTTTTTAAGTAAATGATCCTGGGAGATGTAAAATAATTTGTTAAAATAGGAGAAAGTTAAAAAGGTATTTTATTGAGTTATTGTCTCCGTATTTTTTTCCTTCACAGACCAATCAGTTTTAGTTGCTTGTCTTTTTTAAAGTGGAAGTGGTATCCATGTGTTCTTCTGTGACAATTAAGTTTTCTTCTTTATAAAAGTATTAACTTCTTCAGTGGTTTCCTTTTTCCTTCTGGAAGGCAGAGTCTTATCTTGGCAGGGTATATCAGTTGTATCTTGATGCCAGCTTGTTTTAGTGATTTAATGAGAGGAATGAAAGCTTTTCTTTTTGTTATGACAGCTGAGGAATAATCATTGTCAAATCTTATTATCTGGTCATTTATTTTCAAAGGAGAAAGAGCCCAAGCAGATTTTAAGATGAGATCCTTATGCTGGCTAGAAATTAATTTCACAATGATTGACTATGGGTGGATATTTTTGCTAGTAGAAGGAATTGCAGATAAAGATCTATGGGCTCTTTTGATACCGAAAGAAAGAGCCTCTGGTAAATTTGAGGTTTTAAAAAATTCACTGTGTTGTCTCCTTCCATTCCCTCTGGTATGCCGTAAGTTCT
Organism: Protopterus annectens; assembly: GCF_019279795.1. Lineage (NCBI taxonomy): Eukaryota > Metazoa > Chordata > Ceratodontiformes > Protopteridae > Protopterus > Protopterus annectens. Next base: position 1,034,253,487 of record NC_056744.1, read on the forward strand.
TATGTTGTTCCTTCTAGACCGGTTTTCTAAATCATCAGTTTTGCTGATGAGTTTGGTATTTTGTTGTAGAAGGAGTTCAGTATTTTCCCCTTCTATTAGTCTGCAGTCAGTGTCAGAAATGTACCCTTCCAGTGCTGCTATTTGAATTTTTTATTTTAACATGTCACTTAGTAATAGTAATTCAATCTGCTTGTTGAATCTTCTTTAGTCTTACCTACTTTATGGTCCAGTTTGTCTATTTTTAGCATTAAGTCCTGGATATTTGTGAGAATTGAATTTAGTTCCTTTTTCAATAGAGTTCTCCTGCTGGGTGGATTTAAGAAGACTCATCTTTTGTCAGTTGTAGTTCTCTCCTTCTTCTTCTGTTAACTTTGACAGGAAAATATAAAAGTAGTAAGTTAAAAAATACACCAGTAAGGAGCTTGAGGCTTTTAGATTGTGGATCTGTTATTTTGGTATTATTTTTGGTGATTTTTCCAAATAATTCATGTCAGTAGGTTTGTACTACTGCAGAGCAGAAACATTGTTCTGCCTTTAGCTTGCCATCCAAGCCACAGCCCCATGTGAACTTTATTCTGATGAAGTCTCTGTTATAGGCTGACGAAAGCGCTTAATGTATTGTGCTTTTTATTTTAAATAAATGCGGTGACTTTACTAGAGAACAGCTCCATGCTATTTTCTGCTGTTTGTACCTTTCAAGATAAATTCCACCCAGGATACTGTAATGTGATATCTTTATGGTGTTTTTCTGAGCATGTTTTCCACAGTTTGAAATTTGACAAGAGCAGTGATTGCAAGCCTAAGTAAAGTGTTCATCACTGGTAATGATTCCCTTCTTCCAAAAGTTTTGAATCGCCATATCCATTCATCAGGGCCTTGTATCTGGCATTCAGGCTACCTCTACAGTGCAGGAGAGTAAAAACTGGAAATTGCCTATCTTTTTGGATCACATAGCTTGGCTTATATGACAGACCCCTTTACTTGGATTTACATGGCATCAACACCCTGTTGTGCAGAAATGACACTGATTTATAGAACTCTGATAGCTATAATGACAGTATCCAGCAGTCTGTTAGTGGCTTGAGAGAAAAAAAATGTATGAAGTGTAATAAAATCACAAATGTAATGTTTACTACATCAGGAAGGAGAAGAAAAACCCATTTTAACTGGTAAACTAGATCTGGAGGGAATAGATAGTTGACGGGGTCAGCTACTTCAAACATTTGGGATTTTGGTTAGACTCTGCAATTACTATGAAGTGTCAGCTTGAGCATTTTGTCATTGATTTCAATAGGCAAGTAAATATGTGCCTGCAATTCTAAAGGAACCTCAGTCCTGTGGCCAGAAGAGCAAACAGAGTAGGAATTTTTATGCTGCAGCTGGAGTATTCTCTCTCCCATCCCATGGGTATCCACAGTTTTGATAGTTAATTCCAAATTGTCACAGCTATGCAAATGAAAATCTGCAGATTCTTTTTCCTAGCAACTCCTCTGCAATGAAAGAATACCAGTGTATAGTTACTGATTTTTGCCCCATTTGCTGAGAGAGTTGATTTTGCCATCTGTATTTTATTTTTGTATGCCTCATGTCCTCCCTTGACTGCTGTCACCTATTTTACTAATGATCTCTGACAAATACTACAGTACTTGGTTCAGTGGAAATGATGCCACTAATTTTAGCTGTCTTATAACTTGCCTAAATGTTAGGGATCTTGCTATATCAGTGCTTGACCTATCAACTTAGAACTTGTTTCAGTTTGTTGTTTGAGAATAATTTTAGATTACTTTTCTTTGGCTGCACTTCTCCTGCATCTTAAATATAGAGCTGTGTATATGTTGTTCATTTGGACTGGTTAAGGCAAAGAACCACTAGCATGTTTTGTCTTGTACTATTGTAGGTTCTCATAGTATCCAGGTGTGTACCAATTGAATCTGATCAAGCCATTTAGTCAGTTAGTAATTCAAGCTCATTTCTGAAAACTGGTATTTGTGCCTAGTGTCCTTAAACAGTAAACATTAATATAATAAAGAAAAATTATAAGCAGCCCAATTTTTGTACTTAAAGTTACTGTTGCATTAATATCCTATCCAGCTTGAAATATAACATTTTCTGAGATGACATGCCTAGTTTTGTTGCAGACTGCTTTGTCTAGTCTTGGTCCCAAATTGTGGGAAACTCACTTATTTTCTTAAAGATCATTCCTTTTACCTCATTTTCATTTACAAATAAAAGCACATTTTAAGACTCTAGGAAAATGCAACTTCTGTATCTCTGGTCATACAACTTAACCTCTTCATTTCTTTCTTCTGTCTGCATACCTTGCTCTGACTCTGTCTTTGTGATTCTTTAAGAATGCCAACTCTAGGACCACTCTATATTTATTACACATATATACTGTGCTTTTTCAATCACTTTGAATATAATGTCATTTATCAATTGCCTTTATACCTTCCAGCCAACTATGATAGTCACTTTCTATATAATGCATGCAGGGCCGGCCTTAGCTGAAACGGCATCCTAGTCGAAGTACTGGTCTGGCACCCCTTAAGCCCCACCCAAACCATACTTAAGGAACACCCCTATTTGAGCCACACCCAGAGATGGGTCACTCCCACCAAAGGTACTCCAGTTCTTTCAATTTTAAAGAGTATTACTGGTGGAAAGAGATGTGTACATTTTGTTTGTACAAGGTGGGTGAAGGCCAACATATACAGTTGTGAGAATAAACCTAAGTCTGGCTAAAGGGCTGTCTGTAAATTATGGGAAGTCTTCATGGCTGGCACACAAAGTATTATTTCCATCAGGAATGGCAGTTCAGGTCTGTTATTTAGAATGTCTCTGGAATGAGCATCTCAGAAAATGTTCATCACAGCTCTCAACCATTTATATCCTGAATCAAGAGATAAATCCAGAACTAATCAGGGGCTAATAAGAGACACGGTTTAAAATATTAGTCCTGTAATCATTACTGTACCTGTCACCCTCTAAGAGCAAGAAAGCTGGACAAAGCCATAGATAAAAATGGGACAACGGCCCAAAGATAGGGGCAATTTTTAAACCTGGCCCTTACAGGCTTAGAAAGTTGATAGAATTCATCTTCTGTAGGGTATGAAGTCTGAGACTCAAATGTCTGTCATTATTTTCTAACTTCAGTCTTTGATGATTTGCCACTAATTTGCCAGAACCATAACCTGCTTGCTAGTGTTTGTCATGGATTGCTTCACTGACTTACTGATAATAAAGACGTCCATGACAACACAATGGACCTAGATGTAATATCTTATTTGGACCAACATATGTTTTACAATTACTGGAGGTTCTGAGCTAACATGAGCCCTTTGTCAGGAATTCAATAAAAAGTATTACATCACATCTGTGTTGCAGTGCTTTGTGCTGTCAGTGGACCAGCACAGCAGTGCTTATTTTTTTCTGCCAACGACTTGTATATTGATTGATGTGGCTATAATTGATGTCAACATTTCTAATTTTGCCTGCATATTTTATATGGACTCAAGATTATTTTGATTTTTTGGCTGTTTTACATAAATGACTTACTACAGACTAACTGGCATTTGACTGTTCTGCTGTACTGCATATCAAGTCCCTATATCTGTGTTCTGATTGGAATTGTGTGATTGGAGAAATGCTAGCTGCAGGGAAGGCACAGTACTGTACTGCTGAGGACTCCCTTTGTGCATCTGAATGTGATTAGGTAGTAACACAATGTGTTGATGTGTGGTAATCCACAGATCAGCACAAAAAGGGAAGTGGAGTAAAACTAAATGTAAATGTGAAGTGGAATTTTTAGTCTGTTTTTATTTCATTTTCTGTTTTTATTTCACTTTGTTCTTGGGATTTTGAAACAGTTACACAGGTGAAAGACATTATCTCTTCCGTATGTAGGGTTAAACAGAGAATGCAGTACAAATAGGGAATTAGAAACCATGCAGGAAACAATTATAGTTCTGGATGTATGCTTACTCTTACGACATTGCAAATTTCTTGTGTCTGATTTTCTGCTTCATTGTGATTTCTAAAGAAATGTACCTTTGCAACAAGTAATCATGGATTATAGCATTCTAGATAAAAGCCTGCTTTCTAATGGGAAATGTTCAACAGATGTTTGACATGTGAATACTGCAAGCCAACATTGTAATATAGGTCCCATCCCATGTTAAAATTATCAGTCTTCGAAGCTTCTCAACTTTTTCCTTATTGCAACTTGCATGTATTACATCTGGGATCAGAGCATGAGCCTTTCATAGATTAGGAGTTTCCACCATAATCTTTTCTTTCATTTGTCTTTTTCCATTATGTCACTTATTTTCTCTTGTTTTCTTTGGAGTAATTTTATGAAATAGTTGCTACAGAGGGGCTTAACAATACCCTAGCTCTTCGTATAATGCATGTACAACTACTATATACTGATTTAATAGTAAATGTTGTGTCCTGAAGATAAACAGACATATAGGGAGGATGGCTTGAACTGGTTTGATACAGAGAGTGGAAGCAGAGCAGAGGTAATTGGGGTTTTACAAGAAAACGCACTTTATGAATCTTCATTAAATATGTTTTCTGTTGGAAACTAGTAATATACTGTTGTTTTATCCCTTGTTAGATACAAACACATAACTTTTAAAATATGAGCATATTTTAATTTGTGTTATGTATCACAACTTTCTTATTAAAATCCCTTTTAAATGTAGTCAGGTTTGAACCTACTAAATTCACACATAGTAGCAACTAGTAGCCAGCTGTTAGCAGAGTTTAGTTATATTAAGTTGCCATGGGATTCTGCATTATCAAACTACTGTGAAAAGTCACTAGCTGTATCTCTGTGGTAATTCTTGCAAAATGTCACTTCAGTGGGTGCAAATGTTGGCATGTGGCTAAATAAGGAGACCTTTTAGGCATATAGTGTGGTTCTGGCATTGGTTTGACCTGATGGTTGTGATTTACGTAGCATGCTATCAGAGTATCAGTGTTAGTCTAATCATCATTTGACAAATTCGTAAGATACTGGTCTGCTCCTTTCCTGTACTGTTAAGGTGCTTAACATTTTCCTTGCCTTCAGTTGGCCAGATCTGCTGCTTAAGATGTGCAGTTAATTGTTGCAGCCATTTGTTCCCATGCTGTTTTAGATACTGTGCCTGCTTATCTTTCCGCTTTTCCCAACTAGGGGTCGCCACAGCGGAACTCCAGTCTGCTCATGATTGGCAGTGGATTTTTACGGTGCCAAGTTGCCAGGCCGATGCCCAACCTTCAAAGAAGGCACAACCATTCATGCACACACATACCTGCATGTCTTTAACTTCACTTCGACCATGGGGAGGACATGCAGGCTCCACACACAAGGCGCACCAGCTGACAATCGAACGGGAGAGCCTGTTGCTATGAGGCGACAACACTAACCGCTGCACCACCGCGGCCTACTGCTTTAGATACTGTGCCTAAAGAGATTTTTTTGAAGGTTTGCCGTTTAGAATCAAACAGGTGTTTTTAATATGAGAGCATGTGCTGCGTTCCATCTAGCAGTTAGTTCACCTTTTTTGTAGTTGTGCATAACTGTGTTTTCACTATTCATTGCACCTGAACTCTTAGCATCTGTACAAACCTTCTGCATATTTATTTGCATCATGGTCACGTTTTGGTAAATAATTCTATTTAAAAATGGTGAAGATTTCCTCACAGAAGCTGGTCCATTATCACTTGCAAATTATAGTGGTAAACTGTCTCATAAACATATGTCTGAGAAAATTTGATTTATACTCTCATCCCACGCCCCAGTTAACACTCAGCTCCTTGTACTAACCCACTTAATCTATTCAACATCACCACACCCTTATACTCACCACAGCAGCCACACCTCACACCAACTATTCCCACCTTATACCCTTACTGGAACATCCCAAGAACTCCAACTACTCAACCCCTTAAAGAGAACAATGTTCCATGCTCTAAATACACACATACTAACAACCCTATTGCTTACAGTCACAACCTTCACACTCCTCCAACTCTCAAACCTCAGTTCATACCACACTCGACTACACAACAACATCCTCTCTCCCTGGCAAACCACTTCCATTAGCCATCACACTACATCTCCAAACATATACATAGCTCCAGGCCTCTCCAGACCATCCCACACTGATTATTACCACCATAAATTACAGTCACTTAAATCCAAAACCTATACATCATAAAAACGTATAATTTCCCATAAAATTAACAAACACTGCCTACACTTACTAAACAAACTAGCCTCCTGTAGTGACATGAATCCAAACCCTGAACCAAATACTCTACCAAACGTAGACCCTGATCCCCATACTCATCTCACCCACAGACACACAGGCTTTCTCTTCCTACTAAACGTCAATGTAAGAAGAATCTTAAACAAAGTTCATGAACTGCATGCCCTACTTACTCACTACAAACCTGAGATTGTATTGCTGACTGAAACCTGGTTAAAACCAGGAATCAATAACAATGAAATAACAGCACCAGGTTATAACATAATATGCTGGGACAGAATAGGCAAAACGGGTGGAGGGGTAGCAATACTATTTCAGGATCATCTCAGCCAAGAACAACTCAAAATTTAATATACCAGGCATAGATAAAGCAGAGGTCATCCTTACAAGGCTAAAACGAAATTCCCAATAGACGCATAAATATTATAGGCTGCTGTTGTCCACCAGGTAACAACATTACCAATATGGAAAACCTACTAGACTGGATCTGTAACTCCCTACCTCAAGAAAATATTTTACTAGGAGACTTCAGTATAGACTGATATAATTGCTCTGGCCAGACCCCTCCACCCACATTCACCTCCAGGGATTTACCCAGCTTATCTCATCCCCCACTAGAACTGACAAAACATCCAATCGACAGTCCATCCTGGACTGGATTCTCATATCTGACCAATCATCAGGTTACCTTCCTCCAAAAAAAGAAACTACCAAATTAAACGGACAACACTTAGAATGGTCAGAAACAAAAACAGTTTGAAACCAGAAGACTTTATACAGGCTCTACATTGTTGGAATTGGAATCCACTCAAACTACTTCCTGTAGATGAGGCAGTCCACTACTTTAACTCAACCTTCCTACAAATATTAGACCACCATGCCCCCACAAGCACCATTAGGAAAAAAGCTAAGTATGCTCCATGGCTAACTAAAACAACTAAATCTATCTTCAAAGACAGGGACAAAGCATGGATACAGTTCCATAAAAGCAGATCCCAGTCAACAAAACAAAACTACTTAGAGCTCTGTAACAAAGCCAAAAAACCCATTAAACTAGACAAAACAAACGACTACAAAACCTCCAAGAAAAACATATTCACAACCTCCAAAAATGTTGGGCCTTTATACATTCTGTACTACAGCCAGGTAAATCTGCTATCCCTACTCTTACAACAGTTGACAACCATGATAATATCCTGACACAGTTCAACAAATATTTCACCGAAACTCTTCAAGCCCTAGCTGAAATCCAAGGTAACAATTTTTGCCCTGACTTATCATCCATCCAGAATAACACTACTACTATTCAAAATAGCACCCCTCAATTTACTCTGCACCCAGTGTCAACCAAATCCATTCTAAAACTCCTCCACAAGCTTAAACCAACAAGCCTGGCTGCTGATAATCTACCAGCAGAATTCCTGCAGCTAGCCGCAGAGGCTATAGCCTATCCTGTTGCTATTCTAATTAATAGATCAATAGCAGAGATCAAAGTACCCACTATATGGAAAATCTCCCACGTAATACCACTGCATAAGGGTGGCAACTCCTTAGACCTAAATAACTACCGACCAATAGCTATTTCATCACCTTTATCAAAAATACTAGAAAGAGTGGTTCACACACAACTGATGGACCACCTACTAAAAAACAACCTACTATCTAAAAACCAGCATGGCTTTAGACCCTTTCATAGCACCACAACTGATCTTTTGTCCTTTTCCAGTATAGTTAACCTCCACAGAAACAAGGGACAGCTAGTTTCTGCCATCTTTTTAGACCTGTCTAAAGCTTTTAACATGGTCAACCATAATAGACTCCTTAATGCACTATCTGTCATAAATATCAACACCCCCTCCATCTCATGGTTTAAATGCTACAGATCAGGTCGTCAACAAGCAGTAAAATGGCAGACCGAACTATCCTCGCTCTTGCCTGTATCCCTAGGAGTTCCTCAGGACTCTGCACTTGGCCCTCTACTCATCTCACGGTTCACTAATCAGCTATCATCCTCCATACCCAATGCCTCAGTAGTGCAGTATGCTGATGATACCACCCTCATAGGCACAGCCCACACACTACATGACCTTCAATCCATCACCCAGAAATCCTTCTCACTAGCAGAAACCTGGTTTACTAATTCCCAGCTTATCTTAAATCCTACTAAAACAAAACTTCTTCTTTTCAGTCCATATCACAGCTTTTCCATCACATCCAGTAACAAAACCTTGATTACTCCTACTTCCCACACTAAAAATAGAAATAGATAGCAACCTTGAGATTTGACATTCACATAGCGCAAACCATCAAGAAGGTGCATAAAAAAACACTGCTTCCTCTACCTCAACAAGCAATTTCTTACTAAACAAACCAAGGCCACTATAGCCAGGACACATCTGTTATCTACACTCCTCTATGCATCCCCAGTACTAACCAACCTCTGCAAAAGTGATCTAAACAAACTTGAATCTTGTTATAACAATATTGCTAGATTTGCTACCGAGACCCCACATAGGACCCATCACTGCATAGCTCTCAAACAACTTGACTGGCTTGAACTACCACAGCAGCTGAAACTCAATCAGCTGTCATTAGCACATGAACTATATTACTACCCAATGAAACCCCCTGCACTCCAGAATATAATTACTCCTTATACTACAAAACAAACTTTAAGATCTAGTACCCAAAACCACCTGGACATCATCAAACAGAACAGCGAGGCAGGGAAAGCTGTCTTCATCTATTCCATTTCCAAAGCTTGGAATGCTTTACCTTACAACCTAATCTCCATTAGTTCCTCCACTCAATTCAAAAAGCTCCTCAGAGCACATTATATGAATACCTGGCTATGTCCGGTGACTCCCCAGGGTAAATGATTACTGGACAACCTATTACCCATCTAGTCTAAATAGCTAGATAATCCATCTACTACACTGGGAAAATATTCTCATCTGGGTGTGTTTGTTGTAAGGAATACATATTTTTTAGTATGTACTGTGGGAAACTCAGTAGAAGTGTATACCACTATTATATTTACTAGCTATGAGTGAAATCTCTCTCATCTTTTGTTATATGTTATTGCATGACATTACTATGTATTAGCTGACACACAAAACAATGTATAAATATTACCTCATTTTGCTCTGTTATATACTATATTATACCATTCACTAGCTATTACTAGATAGCCAGTGTGTAAATGTTGTTTGATTCATCCTTTTTGATTTGTTTTATTTATTTTCATGTATTTTATGTATTTTGATGTATTTTTTTTATCTGGAGCTTTTCTCCCCGGGCCTCAACTGAAAATGGACCTGTGTCTAGTTAGACTTTCCCGATAAACAAATGAAAAATAAATAAATAATTAAATTGTTCTGCTAGGAAGATTATTGTAGCATTTCTTTTGCATGCTTTGTCTTTTTTAATATTGATATGTGGAGCTTTTCTATGCAGGTCTCCTCGGAAAAGAGCTTACTTTGCTGACCCAGTCAGGCAATCCCAGTAATCAAATGTTAATACAAAATAAATATATGCACATTTTATGTATAAAGTGTATTCTCAGTCATTACCTTTCACTGACTAAATATATCCACTAAGGAGAATGGAACAATATAGGCCCATAGGTAACCACTAGGCATGTAGTCCATGAGATCATTGAGGAGCTAAGGCCAATTTCCCAGTTGCTTTTGGCCACTGTCTAGTTAAGTGACTTGCTCAGAATAATAGGCAAATTGAGGCCAAATCAATCAGACCATGGACTACAGGAAACAGCTCATTAATGGCTTATACCCTCAGTCCTCTGCACTAACTACCAGACTTCTTAGGTACCACACAAATGAACATACCTGTGGAGCAGATTTAGAAAAATGCACCTAATAGATTAGCTTATGCTTGTAACAAGCAATCAGACCAATGCCAAATTGCAAAATGTGATTCAATATGAAGGCTGCAGATGAAATCCTCATGAATAATTAAAGAGGGGAGTCATAAATTGTACTAAGCCACATGGAAGCTGAGTATAACAAATCCTCCCACAGCATGCCATTTCCTTAGCAACCTGGGGTCACTCTAATGTCAGGTAGAGAGAGTGACTGGCTGTGACTTGGTGTTTGGTTTAGTTCTGCCTAAGCATTAAAATAACTTTTCAGGCAATTTTCTTAGATCTGAAGTTTGGTTTAGCCGCATACGGCACTTTCCCCTTCTGACTGCATAACACTGTCTGTCTTACAAGCTATACAGAAATCTGACCTTTTGCCTCATTATTCATGAGTGGAACTCGGTGTTGCATTGCCAGGTTAATTAGCTTGCCCTGTTCATTGACTCAGTAGAAGCATCTTGCATATTGCCACAAGCTGTGTACACCTAGTAAGACTACTGCTTCTGAATTGCTGTCAGTCATTTCTGTATTTACTTTCCAACATGCTGAAAAAATAGGATAACCTATTCTGCTGTGTACTGTTTCCTTTTTTCTTAATAATAATTATACTATAGATCAACATTTATTTATTCAGTCTCATTGAAATATTCTGATTCAACAATGGGTGTTTCCGTTATTTTTCTTAAATAATGGTTGTACTGTATATTATTTACTTATTCAGTCTCATTGGAATATTCTGATTCAACAATGGGTGTTTTTTTCTATTTCTTATCTGAGAACATCTTCAGAACCTGTATTACATTTTTTTGCAGCAAAAGTAAAGTCATAAAGAGAAAAAGAAACATAGTAACTATTGCATGCTAGATCTTACAACATCAGTAACTTTCCTTTCACTTTTAATGACTTGGTGCATACCAGGGTGAACTGAATGGTCTCATTATATTCTGATCTGCCTTGCTTTCCACATCTTTGATGACACAGTATTTGTAACATCTATGGTGGCATTCTTTAACACCAGTACTTAAAGTTATAGTACATTTTTACTGTTAGAAAATACATTTGTACTCACATCTTTTGTGTAAAGGATGCTTTTTAATAGTGCTGTACATCTGGTATGCACTTTCACATGTTAAAAAATAGTCAAGGAAGACTGCAGTTTACCTCCTGATTTTAATATCTTTATCTCATGTTGCTTTTTCAGAATGCCTGCATTACTCGTACCCATTTTAAACACTATAATTTGATGTTATTTCATTACCAATATTTTGAGCTTTTGTTAGTACATCCTGTGATTTTTCTTTTCCCAATGTATATGCATAGCCTCTGCTGTGATTAAAGGCCCTTGTTGTGCCTTATGGTCTTATTTGAGAACGCTTGATGTTAAGTTTTCTATCTCGCCTTCGTTCTTGCTGGTTGTGATCGGAGCCGATCCTCGGCTCCAACTCTGCCATCTTCAATAGCTCGAGAGCTGTTTACTGGCTCGAGGCTACCCCTTATCCCATAATGCCTAGCGATAGCTACCCAGATCTCGTTTGCGTCTTCAGCTGCGAGGTGTCGTTTTTCTGGCTCAGGCTAGTATAAAGTTTTTTGTATAACTTTGTACACTAGATTTATACCCTTCTAGTTTTTTATTGTTAACGATAGTCTTGTTTTGTGATAGTTAGCTTGTTAGCTTGTAGTATCCCTCCTTTTTCTTGTAGAACTTGTTTAACTTAGTGAGTTCTTCCCCACCCCTCCCCCCCTACCTTCATGTCAGGTTAGCCGTTTAAGTTAGAGGCTTTTCCTTATACCTTTCTCTTATAGGCTAGCCGTTTAAGTTAGAGGCTTTCCTATTCTCTTAAAAAAAAAAAAAAAAAACTTTAGCTATAGTTTTATAGGAGTGTGTTTTTTGTAGACTGTATTTTGCTTCTGCTTATTGTTATAATTGTTTTTTCTTACTTTCAAGGATGTCAAAGGAATCCAAGGTTTCTGGATTCATGAAGTGTGACTCATGCTGTCAGAAGATGTCTCTGACAGATGGGCACACTTCTTGCGTCTATTGTTTAGGCGCTGTGCACCTGCAGGACTCTTGTTCTATCTGCCATGCCTTTAGTCCAAGAGTCCTGCAGGAGCATAAGAATAAGCTTATCCTTAGGGGTCTTTTAAAACCCCAGGATTCACCGGCCAAGAGCTCTCAGCCTGTGAAATCCCCTAAACCCACTAAGTCGGCGGCTCCAAGTTCAGGGTTTAACTTCCACGTCGGTTTCGGCTGGCACCGACAAGACACTCTCCCCGTTGGCTCCATCAGAGGCTTCTGAGCCGTCGCGGAGCCACAAGAGGCTAAGGTCCCCCTCACTTGAATCGGTGCACTTGGCTCCTCGGTCCCCTTTACTTCAGAGCAAGCGCAGTCACCGATCCTCTCACTCCTCTCGGTCCTCTAGGCTATCGGATCACGATGGGGAGAGAGTGGTCAGTAGGTTGCTAAAGTCGCAGGCACTAGCCAAGTTGTTGTCCAGCCGTCCTCAACAGGTATCGCCTCCATCCACTTCTCTCGATGTTCCTCCTCCGACTCCAATGAGTTCGGAGCCGGAGTTCGTTGGGGTTAGAGTAGTGGAACCGTCGGCTCCGATAACACTATCTCCTTCGGTTCCAACGTCAGCTCGGATTCCCTCGGTGGTGCCGTCCATCGAGGGATCTGGGCGCTGGGGCTCCCTTGTTGGCTCCGAGGGGGCGAGTGACATCGGACCCTTGTCCGACCCCATTCTCCCTTTCGGAGCTTCGGCGCAGGTGAGCTCGGCTCCTACATCGGCCTCGGAGCCGTGTCCCTCGTTGCGGAGAAAGATTCCTATTTCTTCGGAACCGGAGCTTTCTCTGCATCATGGCAGGGATGCCTTCGATGTCATGCGGAGTGTGCTGGCCACTGAGTCAGCTCCACTATCAGCCCCACCGGCTCCGTCCCCTGTATTGCCTGTGCCAACCTCTGTTCCTCCTCCAGACCTCAAGCATAGGGAACCGGTGCTCCAGGACACCCCATTGGGTGTTTCCTCTTCTTCCGAGGCCTCCTCTGATCTATCAGAGGAGCCCCCTCAGAAGAAGAAGTGCAAGAGGAAACACATTGACTCCCCTGAGTCTGTCACTTCTGATACAGACTTAGATGAATCGGAAGGGTCCCCGACATCCCCCTCTGAAGATGTTTCCTTTTCGGACATCCTGGAGATGCTCAAGTAGAGGGGGAACTGGAATCCCTAGCCCCTTCTGAGGATGAGTCTGTATTTCTGGATGCCTTCAGTTCCCGACCTTCCACCTCCTTATGACAGTGGTGGCTCGAAAGGCTTGGTCAGCTCCAAATACAGTGGAACTAACTCCCAGGAGACCTGGTAAATTTATTACAGCACCCCAGGATAAACAGTTCCTTACAAAAGGTGTCCCTGTTGATGCTATGGTGGTAGCAGCAGCCACAAAAAATGAGTTAGCGGAGACCTCTTTGTTTGTCCATCCCGCTAACAAGGAGTCTAGGATGATGGACAGATATGGGAAGAGAATGTTCGCTTCAGTGACCTTCTCTATGAGGTCACTGAACCACCTGTGTCATTTCACATGGCTACAAAGGGATCTCCTTAAAGAGCTCGGAGATACCCTCCAAGATCCAACAGCTGAGGGAGCACAAGCCAAGGTAGCTTCCCAGCTAGCGATGCTTAATTCTGTTAACTCTTCCATGAGGCTCATTTCCTATGCAGCCGATGGGACGAGTAGAGCCGCTGGTACTGGGGTGGCCCTTAGGAGGCATGTCTGGATGCGGCTGTGTAACTTTGCGGAATCCTTTTGAGCGTCCTTTACCAACACTCCCTTCGATAGTTCCTTTCTTTTTGGACCACAGCTGAAAGACACTTTGACTAGGTGTGAGCAAGAAGGCAAGACTCTCTCTGCCGTGGGAGTCCGTTTTTCCATTCCCTCTAGACCCTACCCCAAGGGTTAGAAGAGTGGGAATATGTGGTTCTGTAAATCCCAGGAAGCCTTGACTGACACACGTAGTGATTTTTCCTCCAGAGGCAAAGGGGGAAACAATAATAATAGACGCTGCCCTCATGGCAGAGGGGGTCCGCAGAACCAGGGCAACAGAGAATCCTTCTCTGATAAGCCCTTTCAGCATCCCTGAAGGGTTGCCCGGCTGCTCATCTCTGGAGGCAGTCGGGGGAAGACTTTCTCTATACCCAAAAGCCTGGCGAAGTTTAACACAAGACAGACGGGTACGGTCCGTTATATCCAGAGGTTACACAATTCCCTTCCTTCAAACCCCCCCCCCCCCCTGCAGTCAAGGAAGACCCTCCCAGATGTTCCACCTAATCTGAGGGAGCAAGGAGTTATAGAAGTTTCAAAACTGCTAGAAAAAAGAGCCATCCAGGAAGTCCTGGCAGACCAGCATGGATCCAGAACTTGCTCAAGGTTCTTTTTAGTACCAAAAAAGACAGGGGAATGGAGACCGATTCTGGATCTCAGCAGACTAAATAGGTCTGTACAAAGAACGAAGTTTCGGATGGTCACGCTACAGTCCATTCTATCCTTTCTGGGTCAGGACAATTGGATGTGCTCTATAGATCTTCAGGACGCGTACTACCATATAAAGATGGACAGGCGCTCCAGAAGATATCTTCGCTTCCAGCTGGGAGCCAGTCATTATCAGTTTAGAGCTCTGCCCTTTGGTCTCACCACAGCCCCCAGGGTGTTCACCAGATGTTAGGCAGTAGTCACAGCTCACCTGAGGCGTCAAGGATTCCAGGTGTTTCCGTATGTAGATGACTGGCTCCTTACTGCTACCACCAGGCACCAACTCATACAACCACGGGACTATACAATCTCAATCTGCTCACAGCTCAGCATCACAATAAATTTTGAAAAATCTGCCTTGTTGCCCTGTCAATCTATCACTTATATAGGAGCAGACTTGTACACAAGGGATATGTTTGCAAGGCTACCACCAGAAAGGGTGTCCGCAATTCGTCAGCAGGTACAGGTTCTGATGCAGAGCAAAAGGATCCAAGTCAGGTACGTCCTTCAAACTCTGGGCTCCATGGCAGCAGCCATTCTCCTAATCCCACTGGCATGATTTCATATGAGGATTCTTCAGTGGCTTCTGTTCACACAGTGGTCTTTCCAAGATCTACCCATGAGATACGAGATCATGATCACGGACGCATTCAAAAGGCATCTTTCTTGGTGGATGGTCTCCCCACTAGTTACTCAGGGCAGACCTTTCATACAACCCCCTCCAGTAGCCACAGTGACATCAGATGCCTCCCTGATAGGGTGGGGGGGGGGGGCATTATCTGGGCAGGACAGTCCAAGGCATGTGGCAACCTCACGAGTACCATCTACATATAAATGTCCTGGAAATGAGAGCCGTGCTCCTGGCGTTGCAAGCCTTTCAAGGCTCTCTTCCTCCTGGGTTCATTGCTATTCAAACGGGCAACATGTCAGTGGTGTGGTACATCAACAAGCAGGGTGGAACCAGTTCCTACCCCCTATGTCAAGAAGCACTCAGGCTTTGGCAGTGGGCGATTTCCTCCCAACGTTTTCTGATTGCGACGCACATCTCTGGGAGATCCAACGTCAAAGCAGACAGGCTCAGCAGAGCTATTCTAATGCCTCACAAGTGGTCCCTGAATCAGGATATTGCGAATCTTGTTTTTCGCAAATGGGGACAGCCTTGCTGCGATCTCTTTGCCACTCCCTTCAACAGCAAATGCAGCAACTACTTCTCCCTTCTCCCGCTTCCGGGTCACACACCCAGAGATGCTCTAGTCCACGATTGGCCCCAGGGACTTCTTTATGCCTTTCCTCCATTCCCTCTGATACCCAAACTTATACAGAAAGCAATATCGTTGGGTTGCAAAATGATCCTCATTGCCCCCTACTGGCCTCGACAGATATGGTTTCCGTTCCTGCACTATTACCTTCTCTATCAACCCTGGACTCTGGACCCAATTCCAGACCTCCTGGTTCATCAATCAGGCGGGTTGCATCAATCCCTAAAAACCCTTCAGCTCACAGCTTGGTTGCTCCACTTCCAACCTTAGCCAGGCTTCCCAGCATTTCCCCAGCAGTCCGTGACATTATCGTGTCCTCTCATAAATCTACAACGAGGAAAACTTATGCTAGCAAATGGAAGCGTTTTTCTTGTTGGGCAGAGACTAGGAATGTGGATCCCTTTTCAGCCCCAGTCCACGAAATCTTGGAATTTCTAGCTCTGTTGTTTCATTCCGGGTCTGCTGCTTCTACGATAAGGGTACAATTGGTGGCCATTTCAAACTTTCATGTTGGTTTTTCGAACTCTAACATTATGTCTCATAAGCTATATAAAGATTTTTTGAGAGGGGCAACTCTTCTTAGGCCTCCAGTGAGAGATCTCCCTCCTCCTTGGGACCTTAATTTAGTCCTAACCTCCTTAATTCTGCCCCCTTTTGAACCAGCAGCTTCTTGCTCTATCAAGTTCCTATCTTGGAAGACACTCTTTCTGGTAGCTATTACCTCAGCCAGATGTGTCTCTGAACTTCAGGCACTATGTGTTCGTCCTCCTTACTTGGTATTTCATAAGGACAGGGTTGCTCTGAGAACTAATCCATCGTTTCTCCCTAAAGTCTGCTCAGAAAGTAACTTAAACCAATCTATAGATCTTCCTGTTTTTTTCCCTAATCATACAAACAAGGCAAAATTGGATGTTCATAGGCAATTGCGTTTTTACCTGCACAAAACTAAAGAAGTAAGGAAATCGGACCAACTATTCCTCTCTTACGCCTTGGGCAAACAAGGTCTCCCAGTTTCCAAGGTAACCTTGTCCAGATGGTTGTCACACACTATTGCTTTCATTTATCAGTTAAGGAGCAAACAGTTACCTATTAAACCGAAAGGTCATTCTACTAGGGCCTTGGCCACCTCTGTAGCCTTCCAGGCCACCTCTGTAGCCTTCCAGTCTAGGTTGCCTATGGATTCTATCTGTGCAGCTGCCACATGGGCAAACCCTGATACCTTTATTTCTCATTACAAGTTGGATATAGTCTCCAGGAGCAGAGCTGACTTTGGTTCCACTGTTCTGAAGAGTCTGTTCCACTGAGCCACCCAGGATGTTAGGTGCTAGGGACGCTGTCCCAACCAGCAAGAACGATAGACAACTTAACATAAAGAAGTTATGTACCTACCATAACGTTCCATGTTAGTTGTCTTCATCTCGCCTTCCTTCTTGCGTCCCACCCTCCATCCCCCTGTCCTAGTGGATCGAGAGGAGTTTTTTGTTCTGTTTCACTGGCTGTGAGTTCTCTTGCGTCCTTTTTTGATCTAAGAGAATATGGCAGGTATAGTCAACTGGTTCTTGACTGAATTGTTACGTTATGTCTGGGTTTAGCTATCTCAAACGAGATCTGGGTAACTGTCGCTAGGCATTATGGGATAAGGGGTAGCCTCGAGCCAGTAAACCGCTCTCGAGCTATTGAAGATGGCCGAATTGGAGCCGAAGATTGGCTCCGATCCCAACCAGGAAGAGGGAAGGCGAGATGAAGACAACTAACATGGAACGTTATAGGTACATAACTTCTTTTTCTGATACATTCCTAGTAAGTTATCATTCTGATGAACAAATTTGTGTATGTAGAAATCCGTTAGACAAACAGTAATCAGACTGCAACCAGACATCACTTCCCCAAAAAGTAAAAAAGAAAATATATGTATAATAATAATTATTATTATTAGTAATAAATAATATTTCTGGAATTTTCATTTTTTCCCACACCTACATGTTTCTATGGAATGGCTTTGCACAAATTTTTACTGCAGCAAAGCAGTTTGAAACATCAAGAGTATGTAATCAGTTGCATCAAGGTGGATGGTGATAGCATAAGAAAGTGCAGCAGGAGAGTGGGGACAAGATCTGCAGTCACTGAAACCAACCCTGTAAGAAAGTATATTGTTGAAAAGGTGCCCATCTGGCTCCTCCTGATTTAGAGATCGACAGACATTAAACTCTTCCTGACTAGGAGGCAGTCTATGAGATTCTTGGTGTAAGTGATAAATGGAAGGAGAACAGCAAACATAACCAAGCTTTTGGTAGTTGCCCAGATTAGGATCATTCTAAATGCATTTGGTTGTACTTTAAGGGGCATTTCAGCAATGCAGGTTGTAGTAGTAAGTAGAAACAGATAGTGATCATTGGCATGGGATAACTTTCCCAGTAGCACATATTAGTGGTTAGTAATGTGGAGCTTTTTCCTCAAGTCAGAGGGAATTGTTTACCTCAGTAAGCACACAGTAAATAAAGAAATGAGGGGCATAGATGAAAATAAAAATGCGTTGCATAGCTTTTCAGGAAGGAGAGTAGAAATGGATAAGGTGCTCTAGATTTGGGTTGACATTGTGGTTTATCAACTTGAGTGCTGAGGACTATTTAGCTTATAGCAAAGTGAGGATCTTGGAGAGTGAGATTAGGAGCTGTGATAAGTGCTAAGAGAGTAGAGTGCATAGGTTAGAGAGATGTAATGGTCGCCATTCTTGCAGGTAGGATGGCACAGGAAGAAATGATGAGGGAGAGATGCCTGGCAGTAGATTTGTAAACAACACCAAGATGATGGAGAATAAGAGGTCATGGGCAGAGTTGATTAGGGTAAGAAGGACACAAGACAAGGGGGTTAGTATCCTAGAACTGTATAATACCATATCCTACCACTATTCAATCTATTCAATTCTAGTCCCTAGCCCTAGACACCATCCTAGGAGACGTCTGTAAAACCCAAATAGCCCACCTTAATACAGGTCTGGACAACATGGATATGCAATTTCCAAATGTCTCTGTAGCCAGCTTGGTAGATATGGGCATTCTGAGACAATGTAGCAATTGTGTCATATTCACTGACAACTGTTAAATCCTTAAAGAAGCCAACACAGTATATGAGAGCTGTATATACACATTTTCCTTGGAGGCAAAAATCTTGCATAAAAATAAGGTTGTCTCACACACACACACACACACACACACACACACACACACACACACACACACACACACACACACACACACACTACATCTACCACACATAATGCCAGACACATAGACCATCTTATGCTGAGGCAGTAAAAAGCAATCACCTTATACCTCAAAGACCTCAAACAGCAGGGCTCATCACTAAGCAATCTCTAAAGTATATACCAAAAGCAACACCAAAGACTGCACCCAATGGATCTCCAAAAACAAAGCCCATAAGGCAAGCAAACAATTTACCCAGGACTCTTGTCATAGGAGACTTCACTGTACAATACACAGATGCCTCACTCACCAGACTAGACAAGAAAATTACAGTCAGTTGCTTATCTGGAGCCAGATTCTGTCAAGTTACACACACACTCAAGTCATTGTACCACAGTTACCAGTATCATTCTATCATAGCCCATGTGGGTATAAGTGACCTGAGACGTACCTCTCTGGATTATATGAAGAGGCTCATTATGGACCTCTCTGAATGTGTGTCTCAGACTGGTATGTGCCTTGCATTGAGCAGCATTCTACCTTCACCAAGGAAGATGTCACAGTGTGAACAAAAAAAAAGATAGAGTTTAACAATTGGCTTAGTTTATCATGCAAGTCCAGGGGGATTCAGTATCTGTCAGCCTGGGAGAGCATGGCCAGCATACCACATTCTCCCCCAAAGATGGTCTGCAGCTGTACCACTGGGCTTTTGAATTTTGGTTAAAAGTTTATCCACTCCCTTAGAGACTTTTTTAGGCAGTGACGAAGTAACAAATGTACAGGCATAGCAAATAAAACCCAAAGGAATCCAAAAGTAGTACTGTTCAATGCCAGGAGCCTTAACAAGAAACTCCACACCCTACAAGCTCTCCTCACTCTGGAGAATATAGATGTCTGTGCCATTACCAAGAGATGGTTTAGAGCCACAGAAAGTACTCTGGCAGTGCAAGGCTACAGTGCTTCCACAAGTTCAGGTCATCAGCCACCCAGACAGAGCCTAGGGTGGAGGTGTCTTGATCTACATTAGCAAGAAGTATACCTCAAGGTTGGTTAAACAGGATGATACTCTAGAGTTCATCCATGTGCATTTCACCTAGATAGAGGCCCTTACCTTATCATAGCAATCTATACTTACTTTTCAGCTTCTTTGGCATTCTTCTGTCATGGACTATACCTGACATGCTATGCCAGTTGCCTGCAGCCCCTCTGATTCTAGCTTTGACCTCTTCATTCAGACTTCCCTTCTCCTCAACCACTCCTCCCAGATACTTGAAGCTGTTTACCTGTTCCACTATCTTCCCTTCTATCTGTATTCTCAGCTTCTTCTGATTTCCCCAATTTGCTTCCATTACCACTGTCTTATCTGTGCTTAGGTTCATGCCATGTGCTTTCAGTTTTGCATTCCATTCTCCTTTCCTTTGCTGAAGTTTTAACTCGGAGTCAGCCTGTAATGCTACATTGTCTGCATACAGCAACTTTGTTCCTCTGTCCCCTCCAACCTGTTTGCTAATGTAGTCCAACACCAGTATGAACAGCAGTGGGCTCGGAACTGAACCCTGGTTCACCTTCTCCCACTGGGAACCCTTCTGTGAGGCCGAACACTGTTCGTACTTGAATCATTGGGTCCTTCTACATAGCCTGCACTAATTCTACCAATGCTTCTGGGACTTCAAACTACAGCAGTACTGCCCAGATCAACTTTCTTGAGACCTTATCATATGTTTTCTCCAAGTCTAGGAATGCCCAGTTGGACTCTCTCCTCATCTCTAGCTTCTCTCAAGTGTCTGTCTCACAGCAAACATTGGGTCAGTTGTGCTGCATCCTGATCTGAATCCGAACTGCTCATCTCCCATATTACATTCTACTACTCTGCATATCCGTTTATCAATCACCCTCTCCAGAACTTTCATGCAGTGTGATAGGAGTTTGATGCCTCTGTACTGCCCACAGTTGTGGACGTCCCCTTTTTTCTTGTGCACTGGCACAAGTATGCTAATTTTTCAGTCATCTGGGATACACTTTTCTCTCCACACTGCTGTTCGTACTCTCAGGAGCCATTTATCCCCTATCTCACCCAGCATCTCTATCTTATCTGCTGTCACCTCATCTGAGCCTGCTGCTTTCCCTGATTTCATTTTCCTGAGTGCTGTTCTTACTTCTTCTAGGGTGGGCTCCTCTTCTTCTTCTCTCATCGTAGGCTGTTTCTGGGGCAGTACAGCTTCTATGGGGTTTTCTTCATTTAGAAGCTGCTGGAAAATACTCCTTCCATCTGCCTTTGATGTCCTGTCGTCTGGTGAGCAGGTTGTTGCTGGGATCCCTTATGAAGGGTGTCTGACTGTCTTCTTTATCTTTCTGTCTTTGCCTTGCAACCTGTCACTTTCCAGAAGTTGTTAGAGTGCCTCTGATGCCCTATTCTTTGCTATTGCAACTTCTTTCTTAGCTTCTTTGTTAGTCAACCAGTCGTCCTTCCTAGCCTGGTCAGTCTTTTCTGTCTCCCACTACTTCCTGCACTCCTTCTTTCTTTTGCTGACTTCCTGGACTTCTGCATTCAACCACCAGCTTTCTTTATGTACCTTATTTCCATACCTGGCTTGGTCACATCTTTTCTCTAGTCCTAACACATGCTGTTTTTAGGCACTCCCATTCTTGTTCAGCTAAACCTATTTCCTCCTCTTCTTGGGATGCCAGAGCCCTGAATAATTCCTTGAACTATTGAACTTTCTGTCCAGGAAATTTATATATGCATAGATACACAAACACACACACACACACACACACACACATATATATATATATATATATATATATGTGTGTGTGTGTGTGTGTATATATATATATATATATATATATATATATATATATATATATATACATATATAAAATATATGTATGTGTGTGTGTGTACTGTGTTTATGTATGTATACTGTGTTTTTATTTATATATATATATATATATATAGCAGAAACTCCCGTACGTAAAAACAAATCCCCGATGGTGTATACAAAAACCAAAAAGCAGAACGGAAGGTGAATGCATATACTATATACACAAATGAATACTGTTAGTAACCCAACTTGAGGCAATTTCGATAAAAGCAGATTAATTTATTTGAAATGAGCGCTTTCGCGGTGTAATCCACACCGCTTCTTCAGACGCTCGAGAGCTGCATACTGGCTCGAGGCCACCCCATATCCCATGATGCCTGGCGCTAGATACCCAGATCTCGTTTGCCGCTTCTGCTGCGAGGTTGTTTTACTGGCTCAGGTCGTATATTTTCATTATTTACTCGTTTTTTGATAAAAAATTATAGGCTTGTTAGTGTACATTGTTTATACTAGTTAATCTTTATTTATTTATTTATATATATATATATATATATATATATATATATATATATACTTGTATCTGTAATTATTTCTTAATCCTTCCCCTATCCCTTCAGAAAACTCGTTTTAGTTAGAGAATTTTCCCCTCCCCCTTCCTAGCCGTTTAAATTAGAAGCTAACCTTTTTCCCTTTCTCTATCTTAAAAAAAAAAAAAAAAAAAAAAAAAAAAAACTTTTAGCTCTTACTTAGTTAGTTTTTATTTAGCTTATATATATATATATATATATATATATATATATATACAATATTGTCAGTTTTCTTGGCTGTGTTTTGGGTGTCTTAACTTAGTGTGTGTGGTAGTAGTTACATCCTAGTTTTCTGTGTGTTGTCCTTGGTTTTCTAATTCTTTTTCAGGGATGTCGAAGGATACCAAGGTGTCCGGATTCAGGAAGTGTGACTCATGCTGTCAGAAGATGTCTCTGACAGATGGTCACACTTCTTGTGTCTATTGTCTCGGCGCCGTGCACCTGCAGGACTCTTGTTCGGTTTGCCATGCCTTCAGCCCGAGAGTCCTGCAGGAACGTAAAAATAAGTTAATCCTACGTGGATTACTTAAGCAGGATTCACCGGCTAAGACTCAGCCCGTGAAGGCCTCTAAGCCACATAAATCTTCGGCTCCCACTTCGGAGCCGTCGATGGGTGAAGCTGTTCCTTCAGCCTCTGTTCCGGCCGGAACCGATTTACCTGTCTCCCAGTCAGTTCCGACTCTCCCTTCGGAGCCGACGGGGAGTCGAAAGAGATCTAGGTCTCCCTCTCTGGAGTCGATACGCTCGGCTCCAAGGTCTCCTCTGCTCCAATCGGAGCACAGTCATCGGTCCCACTCTTCTTGGTCCTCAAGACTATCCGATCATGACATGGAGAGAGTGGTCAGTAGGTCAGTAGGCTGTTAAAATCGCAGGCCCCTAGCAAAAATGTTGTCCAGCCCCCCTCATCAGGTGTCGGCTCTGTCCATATCTGCGGTTATTCCTCCTCCAACTCCTTCCTTGAGCTCAGAGCCGGAGTTCGTTGGGGTTCGAGTCGTGGAACCGTCGGTACAGATACCTTCTGCTTCGGTTCCATTGTCGGCTCCGATCACTTCTTTGGTACCATCCTTGGAAGGGTCTGGGCGTTGAGACTCCCTCGTCGGCTCTGAGGGGGCGAGTGGAATCGGACCCTTGTCCGACCCCGTTCTCCCTCTTGGAGCTTCGGTGCAGGTGAGCTTGGCTCCTACATCGGCTTTGGAGCCGTTCCCCTAGGTGCGGAGAGGGATTCCGGTCTCTTCGGAACTGGAGCCTTCTTGGCATCTGAGCAGGGATGCCTTCGAGGTCATGAGGAGAGTGCTGGCCCCTGAGTCAGCCCCACGATCATCCCCACCGGCTCCTCCCATTATGGTGCCTGTGTCTGCCTCTGTCCCTCCTCCAGACCCAAAGCGCTGGGAACCAATGTTCCAGGGCACACCCTTGGGTGTATCTTCCTCTTCCGAGGCCTCCCCTGATCATTCAGAGGAGCCACCTCGTAAGAGGAAATGCAAGAGGAAGCATGTTGACTCCCCTGAGTCTATCACATCAAATTTTGGTTCCACTGTTCTGAAGAGTTTGTTCCAATGAGCCACCCAGGATTTTAGGTGCTAGGGACGCTGTCCCAACCAGCAAGAATGAAGGCGAGATAGACAACTTAACATAAAGAAGTTATGTACCTACCATAACGTTCCATGTTAGTTGTCTTCTTCTCTTCTTTCTTCGCCCCTCCATCCCCCTATCCTTGTAGACTGAGAAGAGTTACTTATGGTTTTTTCACTGGCTGAGTCTTTTCTGGTTATTCCTTTCTGTCTAGTAGCCTGCCTGGAGGTTTTATATATTCCAGGGTAGGATCCTTTCCTTATTATGTCTGCAGTTAGACTTGCCAAACGAGATCATTCAGAGGAGCCACCTCGTAAGAGGAAATGCAAGAGGAAGCATGTTGACTCCCCTGAGTCTATCACATCAGATACCAACTTGGAGGATTCGGAAGGGTCCCCGAGATCCCCCTCTGAAAATGCCTCCTTCTCAGGTATCCTTGAGATGCTTAGGCAGAGGGGGAACTGGACTACCCTAAGCCCCTCCGAGGATGAGTCTGTATTCCTGGATGCATTTGGATCCCGACCTTCCACCTCCTGGGTGTCTCCGCCTTTCGACCCACTGATGTCCGTGGTGGCTCTGAAGGCGTGGTCAGCTCTAGACACAGTGGAACCGACCCCCAGAAGACCCGCTAAATTCATAATGGCACCACAGGATAAACAGTTTTTGATCAAAGATGTCCCTGTTGATGCCATGGTGGTAGCGGCGGCCACAAAGAAGGAGTTGGCTGAAACTTCTTCATCTGTCCATCCCCCTAACAAGGAGTCAAGGACGATGGACAGATATGGGAAGCGGATGTTCTCTTCAGCGACCTTTTCTATGAGGTCTCTGAATTATTTGTGCCACTAGCCTTCAAAGAGATCTCCTTAAAGAGCTTGGAGATACCCTCCAAGATCCATCAGCTGAGGGGGCCCGGGCTAAGGCAGCCTCCCAGCTGGTGACTCTTAATTCAGTGGTGAACTCCTCCATGAGGCTAATTTCTTATGCAGCCGATGGTGCGAGTAGAGCCGCAAGCACAGGTGTTGCTCTAAGGAGACACGCTTGGATGCGGCTATCTAACTTTGCGGAATCTTTCAGAGCGTCTTTCACCAACACCCCTTTGATGGTTCCTCTCTTTTTGGATCACAGGTGAAGGACACCCTTACCAGGTGTGAACAGGAAGGCAAGACTCTCTCTGCCGTGGGAGTCCATTTTTTCACTCCTTCCAGACCATATCCCAAGGGTCAGAAGAGTGGAAAGATGTGGTTCTGGAAATCTCAGGGAGCCTTGCCAGACACACGTGGTGAGTTCCCATCCAGGGGCAGAGGAGGGAACAATAATAGACACCACCCTCGTGGCAGAGGGGGTCCGCAAAACCAGGGCAGCAGAGAATCCTTCTCTGAGAAGCCCTCCCACCATCCCTGAAGGGATGCCCGACTGCCCACCTCCGAAGGCAGTCGGGGGAAGATTATCGCTGTACCTATGAGCCTGGCAAGACATAACACAAGACAAATGGGTACAGTCAGTTATATCCGGAGGCTACAGAATACCCTTTGTTCACACTCCCATAGTGTCAAACAAGTCCCTTCCAGATGTTCCACCCAATCTAAGGGATCAAGCTGTACAAGAAATTTCAGAACTGCTAAGAAAAAGGGCCATCCAGCAAGTCCCAGCAGACCAGCAAGGATCCGGAATTTACTCAAGGTTCTTTTTGGTACCAAAAAAGACAGGGGACTGGAGATCCATTCTGGATCTCAGCAGACTAAACAGGTCTGTACAAAGAACCAAGTTTCGGATGGTCATGCTACAGTCCATTATGCCATTTCTGGGTCAGGACAGTTGGATGTGCTCTATAGATCTTCAGGATGCGTACTACCACATCAAAATGGACAGACGCTCCAGAAGATTCCTTCGCTTCCGGCTGGGAGCCAGCCATTACCAGTTCAGAGCTCTGCCCTTTGGTCTCACCACAGCCCCCAGGGTGTTCACCAAGTGTATGGCAGTAGTTTCCACTCACCCGAGACGGCAAGGATTTCAGGTGTTTCCATATCTAGATGACTGGCTCCTTACTGCTACCACCAGGCATCACCTTCTGCGAGCCAGAGACTTCACTATCGAGACTTGCTCCAGACTAGGTATCTCAATAAATTTCAAAAAGTCTGCATTGTCGCCCTGTCAGTCTAGCACCTTCATAGGCGCAAATTTAAATACAAAAGACATGTCAGCGAGCCTTCCACCAGACAGGGTATTAGTGATTTGTCAACATGTACAGGTCTTATTAGCATGCAAGAGAATTCAAGCCAGGTTCGTCCTCCAAACTCTAGGTCTCATGGCAGCAGCGTTCATACTTATTCCTCTAGCTCGTTTTCACATGAGGATCCTCCAGTGGCTGCTTTTCACCCAGTGGTCCTTCCAGCAGCTTCCCATGTCTCACATGATTATGATCACAGAAGCATGCAAAAAGCACCTTGCATGGTGGATGGTCTCCACATCAGTACCCCTAGGCAGACCATTTGTACTCCCCCCCCCCCAGTCGCTACGGTTACCATGGACGCTTCCATGATCGGGTGGGGGGGGCATTATCAGGGCAAGACAGTCCAAGGCACCTGGCAACCACACGAGTACCACCTGCATATAAACATCTTGGAGATTAGGGCTGTGCTTCTAGCATTGCAAACTCTTCGGGACTCTCTTCCTACCGGGACCATTGCAATTCAAATGGACAATATGTCAGTAGTGTGGTACATCAACAAGGAGGGCAGAACCAAGTCCTACCCCCTATGTCGAGAAGCACTCAGACTCTGGCAGTGGGCGATCTCTTCCCAATGGTTTCTGATTGCAACGCACATCTCTAGGAAGTCCAACGTCATAGCAGACAGGCTGAGCAGAGCAATTCTCATGCCTCATGAGTGGTCTCTGAATCAAGTAGTTGCGGACCAAATATTCCACAAATGGGGCCAGCCTTGCTGCGACCTTTTTGCCACCGCCTTCAGCAGCAAGTGCAACAAATTTTTCTCTCTCCTTCCACTTCCCAGACATTCCTCCAGAGACGGTCTAGTCCACGATTGGCCTCAGGGACTTCTTTATGCATTCCCTCCGTTTCCCCGTATTCCAAAACTGATACAGAAAGCTACCATATTGGGCTGCAAAATGATCCTCATTGCTCCTTACTGGCCTCGACAAATATGGTTCCCGTTCCTGCATCATCATCTTCTCGAGCAGCCTTGGACTCTGGACCCAGTTCCAGACCTTCTGATCCATTAATCGGGTGGGCTGCACCAATCCCTGCAATCTCTCCAGCTCACTGCTTGGTTGCTCCACTTCCAACCTTAGCCAGGCTTCCAGATATCTCCTCGTCTGTGTGGGAAATTAT